>NW_014569840.1:0-189813 GCF_001313835.1 Polistes canadensis
AAATATTTTTTTCAAGATGGTCGCTAATAGATGCAACTTTTTAATTTATATTCAAATAGAGTGTTTGTTATTTATATAATTTTTAGATCATTAAATTTAATCCAAATGATCGTTGACATAATTATAATAATAATAAATCGTCGTAATTCATTTTCTCGACTCCTTTGTCTCTCCAAGATATTATCATCGACCAATAGTAGAGCTTTGAACTAACTTTAGATAGTGAATCTATTTTAAGATAATTCTGGTGACTATCGCGCAAGAAAAGGAACTATAAAAATCAATTGGAGATATGTAGGAAGTATAGATATATAAATATATATATACACACACACATATATAGATAGATTTTGAAGGAAATAAAGTAATGAGATATTTATAAAGAAATGAATATAAGAAGTTTAGGAAAGAATAGAAATTCAATATGTGTATAAAATCACCTAAAGAATGCGAAAAATTGGTAGAAAAAAATACAAATAGATAAAAGAAATAACATTAAAAGAAAGCCCGAGTCTTCTTACTTGGAAAAATATTCAACTACGGGGGCGCGTACCGTCGTCTCTCCCATTTCGCAAGCGCAGGGGTGTTGCGTTATCATCCCTCTCTTGAAGTTTCTTTTCTCTCTCTCTCTCTCTCCCTCTCCCTCTCTCTCTCTCTCTCTTTCTCTCTCCTCTTTCGGTATCGCGCAAAACGCAGGAAAACCTAACGTGTTTTATCGATTTCGTTGTACGGGGGTTCGGCCATGTTCGCATTTGCCATCGGTCAGGCGCACTAGCGTTCTACCTCCTTTGTAGAAGAGCCGTGTTACGGATAGATTTTCCACCGTTCTACCATCGTCGCAAGGGCGTTCGACGACAAAGACGAGGTGGACGAGAAGGATGTGTCTCTAATCGCGAAACGATAATAATTGTGTCGAGTTATCAATTTCCTTATACTTCAGCATCACCGTCTATAGTTTTGTCCTTCTTTCTCGATCTACAAGGAGAAATAATACAATCGAGTAAAGAACAATCGATCCCATAGATTCAATTCTTTTTAACATTGTCTGTTATTTTCCACCGGACGATAGAACAACGGTGTGCTTGATTTTTGTCTTGGCGGACAACACAACGCACTCGCCGAAAAACTGACGACGTTAAATAAGGAATTCATTCAATTTTGTGAGTACTGTTTTATTTCTTTTTGATCTTTCTTTATCTTTATTTAAATGTCCTGAGTTTTTTTAAATAAAGGAATTAATAAATATATCTATGTGTATATATATGTGTGTATATATATATATATTATATCTTTTTGTATATCGGTTATTCGTATAAGCAAGCGGCTATCGAAATGGTGATACGCCACGCTCCCTGGAATCGATATCTCTCTTTCCCTCCCTCTCTCTTTCTCTTCTCCTTACTCCCAGCTTACCGTGATTTTTCGACCTAAATTCGAGAACCGATTTCTATTCGCTTTATATACGCAAAATTCGATCAATTATATCTCTCTCTCTCTGTCTAAATCTGTGTATTCTGAGAAGAACACTTAAAATCACTCCTTTCTATTATCTTTTTTTTATTTTCTTGTCCAGTTTTCTGTATTCATTTCCAAGTCGCGTCTGAAATTTTGAAAGGCTTCCATTAATGTTACTCCCGCGCATCGTTAGATTATTTCGTCAAATATATGCAATGTATTTTTATTTTATAATCGAATTAAAGAGAGTATAATATGTTTTTTTAATATAAGTTATGTAAATCTTAAAAAATCTTGTTAAAGATCTTATTAAAGATCTTCTCTGAACGTTTCTTTTTAAAAGAGTAGGGAGGGGGTGGAATATTCATTCATGTTGGAAGGGCGTTGGATCGTAAAGATCGTGGCAGAGACGTCCTTGAGAAAAGGATTTGGATAAAACTACGATAATATTAAAGAATAATTATTATCTTCTAAAGGGAGAAGAGATAGAGAGAGAGAGAGAGAGAGAGGGCTGATAGTTGGTTAAACCAAATTGATGAACGAGAAAATATATAGAGTGTCGAATCATTTTTTTCCAACTATCATATTATAATTTTTCAGCTGGGCAGGCAACATGATTTAAATGACAGTGTTTACAATTAGTTTTACACGGTTTGTTTGCTTGCATAATAACCATTAGACGATAACATGAACGTTCTTTTCTGTATAAATCAATTTGTAAACTTTTTTAGCTCTGATTAACCAACTAATATATTTTTTAATCATTTTTGTTTAATATATGAGTTATCATAACTCTCATTTTCTTGTCGAGTTATCATAACTCCCGTTTTCTTCAAAAAGTTGTCAAATTAAACGCGAGTTCACCGTTAATTCAGCTACTTGCAAAAAACCTTTGAAAACATTTAATAATGTACGGTGATAATATTACTGGACCGCCCGAGTCTATAACTATCCGCTTGGTATCGATTTACCTTCCTCCAAGTATGTACACTCATGACGAATACAAACGTAGCCACATACATACCTACGAACATAAATGTACATAATACTGGGATGGACTCTGGTTAGTTCACACAAATCTGATTCGAATATCATTGTAACGTTTTTATTTGAAAACAGATCAATCAGAAAATGTATTTTTAAAATAACTTGAAAAATATATTTAACAAAGTGTAAAGACAAATTATTTTCAATTGAAAAATGAGAGAAATTTCAAAGTAATTATGAAAATGCATTTGATGCGCATAAATTTGATTACGGATGCTGTGAAAACGGGAATGTTGGTGTTAGAAATGTTCTATATATAAACTCAATATTTACAATGAATATTTTCTAGATATTAAGGGTAGGTAGTAGGTAGTAGAAAAAAATCACAAACGTGTATAGGATAACCTTTGCTATCGTTCATGGCGGTTCAGAGCATTATGAACAAGTTTACAAGGCGGTTAAATAATCCTATTGAAAGGCATCTCTATCGATTTTACATACGTGTTACATGGCACACGTAAGATTCTGCTATTGCTTGCCTAAAGCACGTACGAAAACTTAACAGAAACAACATTGCAACATTAGCTTTGATTTAATCTCATCTTGGATAATGTCCTCCTGCTGGATTAGGGGAAAAATGATTCGAAAGGAGAAAAAACCAATTGGACCTACTAACTAAATGGGAAAATTTATTCAGCACAATAAATATTCCCTGTCGTATTCGAATATTTGAATAATCACTCTTAAAACACAAAATTTTAAAATTTATACTCGTTTACCCGTTGGGGAATTGTTTTTATAGTCAGTCAGTCATTTTGGATCGATTTCATTTGGAGAACATGTGTATTCTCTTGTCTCTCCTTTGAAAAGTCTCTCCGTTAGAAAAAAAAATATAAATCGTAAGCGATAAAACACAAAATGGCATTTGTTAATGGACGCTTTGAAATCGTACAGAATAATGCCACCTTTTAAGAGGGAAGCGTCATCGGAAGTGGCACCCGCAACAACTACTTCAGGAAATGTCGAAACGCAAGAGGAAACATCGAACCTTCCGCAATTGACAATGAAGTCCATGACCAGTACCGAGGAGGCAGCAAGAAGCGGTTAGTTCCTTAAGAATACATCCAATTCTATTATTTGGATTATTTCTACGCGCGCATTATATTAACACATTTTTTTTTTTCTCGGTTTTTTTTATATATATTTTTTCAGAAACCGAGTCGGAAGTCACTACGGAAAGTACGATGAAAAATCTGAAGGATCAACTCGGAACGTTGTCGAAAGATCTGGCCGAAGAAATGGGAATACCAACGTGGGGTTTAGTCGCGATTTTAATAGGTACGCACGAATCTTTCAATTTCTATTGTTTCTCTCTATGGGATATGAAAAGCGCATTGTGTTTTTTTCATTTTTGAAAAAAAAAAAGAAAGAAAGAAAAATCTCGATGACGTAGTCTTGATGAAAATGACATAATATATATAATAGTTCGACTTGAGCTTTTGCGAGTAAAAGTATTGTATAAAAAGATAAAAACAAATGTATCAGCATATGTACGTGCATATGAACATCCATCCATCCGTCCATCCATCCATCCGTCCCTTGTTACAATTCAATTTCATGCATTTCCATTCACCATTGTTTTTCTTTTTCTTTACTTTTATTATTCGAAAGGGGAGAATCACTTTCTTCGTGGGCCACCCCCCATCCTTATATATGCACTTATCCCTGAAACAACCCTGACACAATTCTGCCTTCTTGCCTGCCAAATAAATACCTATCAATCTACATAATTGAATGATTCCTTTCTAATGGCGTATTCGTTACTCAGCTGTCGGCGTAGTCGTCCTCGGGATTTGTTTCTGCTGTATAAGAAGATGTTGTCGCAAAAGACGTTCCAAGGATGGTAAGAAGGGCCTAAAAGGAGCGGTAGATTTAAAATCAGTTCAGTTACTTGGAAGCACGTATAAGGATAAGGTACGTATTCGGTGTACCGTGTTTATTAGTAGATATTAGAAATAAAATTCTACACACGTGGAATCCATTTCGATGTCCTTAGGTACAGCCTGATATGGAAGAACTCACGGATAACGCGGAAGAACCAGACGAAGCTGAAAGCAAACAGAGCGAAGTCAAGCTCGGAAAGCTTCAATACAAGGTGAAGAAGGAAATAGAATCGAAGATACGAACAAATTCTTTTAGCAAAAGACCAAATTGTTAAAGAATATATATATATGTATATAATTCATCGTAAACGACTTCTAAGTATTGAATTTTCAGCTCGAGTATGACTTCAATTCAAATAGTTTGGCAGTGACGGTGATACAGGCCGAAGAATTGCCAGCTTTAGACATGGGTGGTACTTCTGATCCTTACGTAAAGGTATACTTGTTGCCCGATAAGAAAAAGAAATTCGAGACGAAGGTCCACAGAAAGACGCTGAGCCCTGTCTTCGAAGAAACGTTCGTCTTTAAGGTCTGTCTCATTTAAATTCGATTCATTTAGTATCACACCTATCATCGATGATTGTCTATTTGTCTTCTTATTTATATCGTTACAGAATGTACCCTACGCGGAGGCAATGAATAAAACTTTAGTATTCGCGATTTTTGACTTTGACAGATTTTCTAAGCACGATCAAATCGGTGAGGTGAAGGTACCATTGTGTCAGGTCGATCTCGCACAGACCATCGAGGAATGGCGAGAATTGCAAAGCGTCGAAGGAGAGGGTGGTCAGGTGGGTCAGATGAAAATCAACATTAATCTAACATCAGAATGCATAAGATACACGCGTATATCTATGTTCATTTCTTCCTTTTTATTGGACAAAAGATAGAAACGAGAGATCAGGGTCGTGTAATGGTTTAAAAGAAACAAATATATTTCATTGCAGGATAACAAATTGGGCGATATTTGTTTCTCCCTGAGATATGTCCCAACGGCTGGTAAACTCACGGTGGTCATCCTCGAAGCTAAGAATCTTAAAAAGATGGACGTCGGTGGTCTCTCGGACCCTTACGTCAAGATTGCACTCATGCAAAATGGTAAAAGACTTAAGAAAAAAAAGACGTCCATCAAGAAGTGCACTCTTAATCCTTATTACAACGAATCGTTCACCTTTGAAGTACCATTCGAGCAGATCCAAGTAAGAAATATATGATTTACTTACTTGTAGAGAGATTAAATCAAAGAAATACATCATATCATATGTTCGTGTATTTTACAGAAAGTGCAATTGGTCGTGACAGTGGTAGACTATGATCGCATTGGTACTTCGGAACCAATTGGCAAGGTTGTATTGGGATACAACGCGAGTGGAACTGAATTGAGACATTGGTCGGACATGCTGGCATCTCCAAGGCGTCCAATAGCTCAATGGCACACACTCAAGGAACCCGAGAACGGAGACAGGAAGGATTAAATTAGTTGAATGAATATTTAATCGAGGTAATGCCCATCGTAGTTTATCCTAGATAGACTCAAGATATGTGCAATATATAATATTATAAACGATGCTCGTAATGATTTGCACAAATGTTACGTAGATCACTTTATTTCGATATACTGATTCAATAACCTTTCTTTGCAGGAATATATCGCACGAGAAAGAAACAGTAAAACGAAACAACAATATGTGAAAGTGAGAGAAAGAGAGAGAAAATTTACGTGAACAAATGAACACACACACAGAAATCTATATATATATATATATATATATAGAGAGAGAGAGAGACAGAGAGAGACAGAGAGAGAGAGAGAGAGAAGAAAATGAACAGCAGATAGACGGGCAGAAAAAGATAGGAATTAAGAAAACAAAACTTACAATTAGCAGATATTAAACGATCTATGATTAAACTAAATAACAATGAATACCACCAAAGATTTAGAATTAACAATATGTTCTCATGCAGTGTAGTGTCTTGTATATATACATGCATATATACATACATATATATATATATATACTTTTACTTCTTTATGTAGATGTAAAACACATTTGAATAATAATTTCTCGAATGAATATACAAACGAATTCTCTTGAAATCTATGAGAAACGTGTATCACAAAATAAAAAGAAAAAGAAAATAATTCGCAATATAAGAGTACCTACATATTTCGTAAGTGTATATACGTATATATATATACATACACTAACGCACGTAAATATGCATAATATATACATATGTATGTATACACGCGCCGCGCATACCACATAATACACATACATACATACATATATATTATCAAGTTATCCTCCCAGAATAGAATTCTTTATAAAATTAAAATAAGAAAGATAATAAGAGAAAAACATTATCCACATAAGTATAAAAAAATTCTCATGGTTTCCTTCGACGTTCCAGCGCAGATTTGATGAGAGACACTTTGTAAAGTAATCGATATTGTTCGTGTTAAAATTTGTTGAACCGATTGTGAGATAATATAACACTGAAAACACAGAAGAAGTCATTGCATATACACGCATATGTACGTACAGCACGTGTGTTAAAAATGGCGTGCACGTCACATAGCCAATGTATTAACATTTCTTCTAAAAGGAGTATAAGTAAATGGTCAAATGTAATAAGAAGAAAAAAAGACAAGACGTAATAAGCTTACGTGCATATAAGTGCGAGTAAAGTAATTAAGTTAAATAATCACAAGGTACTTGTGTTTTTCGTGTAAAAAAAAAAAAAAAGAAAAAAAAAAGAAAGAAAGAGGAAATGCTAATGTGCGAATGATCAAACGAGCGAAAGAAAGAAATAGAGAGAGAAAGAGAAAGACATGAATCAAGAGAGGAAATATAGAAAATAATACATATTTAGAAGGATAACCAACGAAGCTTCCGTCGACCTCTCGACGCCTATGAGCATGAACAAAGATAAGTGAAAAGGGATAATTACAAAAAAAAAAAACAAAACTTTCGATCGTGAGAAAAAGATGTTAAAAGAAAATAATTGAGAAAAAGAAAAGTATAAAATATGACATAAAGAGATGACGTTCAAATCGGAGGAACATAAGTATTGCAGTACAACATATGATATATATATATTTGTCAAAAATTGTTCTCTAGCGAAGACGACGAGTCTGCTTTGATAAATTTCTCTTCCAAAATTGGTAATAAAAAAAACATAACGACGCATATATATGTACATACGCATATAATCGTACTATATGTACTTATAGGGTGTTTCCTCTAATGAGTGGGTACAACCGAGTGGGGTGTGATTTTATATGTATAAGAATCAGTGTAAACAAAAATTTATTAACAATTTTCTCACAAATTGAAGGTATCCTAATGAATAATGGGAAAGTTCGCGTGTGCTCTAATAATTTAATCTTTATTCGCTCGCGTCTAACAATGGTCGACTGTTCGTTCTTTATTCTTTTCCACGCTTGTATATTTCAGAAGAATGTAATAAATTTTCATCCGTGCTCGGTCTAACAATAAGCTTGCTCGACAAAGGGAAAAAAACCTTTGTGATCGTTTGTTTGTCTCACTTCTTCTTCTTCTTCTTCTTCTTCTTCTTCTTATATTACAATTGAGCAAGCTTGTTAAAAGAAGTTTTCTTCGTAAAAGCCATTTAAACTCGAAAAGTTTCATTGTTCATTATAGATTCGTCATCAATCCTATAAATACTTACGACAAAGAGAATAAAATGCGATCGAGATTCTCTCCCCTAGAAAATTACCTTTTCTCATTTGAGTTTCCGTTTTGACAAAAAAAATATCGTATTTGAAAATCTTTAGCTCCGTCCGCCGTATTATCTTTTTATCTAGATGGCGACGATACACTAAACGTAAGAGAAATGTGTATGTTCATTGTATGCTCGAAGATAAAACGTAGTAAATGGCAATTGTATACGAAAGCGTAGTAAACAAAGACAAATCTTTATAACAAATAAGAGACATTTTCAAAGACGATTTTTTCGGAAACGGTACCTCAAATGCATCATCATTCTCATGCATCAGCCGGTTGTCCTACTCATCTAGTACACCCTTTATATTACATATCTACATATATATGTAATAGATATACATAAATATAAGTAGCACACGCGCTCGCTCACTTGCTCGCTTACTCATACATACGCGGTACTCATATGCGATAACGTTTACGATTCTCTATTATTTCTATGTCAAACGGTATATCGCGAACGAATGTGGAAATAATTAATTACAGATAAAAAAAGAAAAAAAAAAGAGCGTAAATCGTTTCTATGTGTTGTATAAACGTACACGCGATCATGGGCGCGCATACGTATACGTACATACGTGTGTATATTACGCACATATATATATATATATATATATATATATAAATACTACAAGTTTACAACTGCAGATATTGTTGTTATTGTTTTACAAAAAAAAAAAAAAAGCAAGAAATTATAAGAAACGGGCCTATATGTCATACGTAAATGATCTCGATCCCTTAAATCGGGGACGTGAAAGCAACGAGGATGATAAAAGGGCGAATGCAATTGTCAAATAATTGAGAAAACTTGAAAACAAAAACTAGTGGAGACTCCCTGACGCAACCCTGATGCGGACAAAAATTGGATAAAAAAGAGAACGCGAGGGGGAGAGAGAGAGAGACGGGGAAATATAACCTATATCCTATAAAAAATTTAAGAGAATAATTGAAAATATTTTACGAATTATTATGGTAGAATCTCGTATCGCTGTTAATATCCGTCTTAAAACGATATCGTAATAAAATATTACGGAAGAGGAGAGGAATTAAAATGGAAGAATAAAAAACGAATTAAAGAAATGTAAAAAGAGAAAATAAGAGAATAGAAGAACAAAATTGAAATTCGCTACTCCTCCGCTGCTGCAGCCGCCACCCCCCCGCCCCCTTATTAACAAATTGAACATAAGTGAAAACCGTTGTTTGGTTCTATCTAATTTTTCATTAAGGACCAATTATCTCGCTAGTGCGTATCAAATTAAAAAGTACTCGTTCTTATTAACTGTGAAGCATTGTACCTAAATGAAAAAAAAAAAACAAACAAATTCTTTAAAGACGAATTCGCGTAATTTTAACAACGTTAGAATAGTGTCCGTGAGTTGAACGATGACATCGATTGATATTTTATATCAAAAAGATCTACAAAATAGTTCCCTCGGAGAGTCCATTATTTCTTCTTCTTCTTCTTCTTCTTCTTCGTTTTAATTCATGTTTTCTTTTAATTAATCTTTATTTGTATCAATTGTACGAGAGAGTTGAACAATAACAACAACAACAACAACAATAATATGCAATAGTATGTTACTATAAGCTTTGGATATCGAGTTGATAGATCCTTAATTGCACGAATACGCATATATACGTACATACATGCATAGAAACATAGACGTTTGACACATATTTAAAAGCTAGATTTTGGTAATATTCGAAATTACGATAAGCATAGTGTGTGTGCAGTATACGTAGGTCGGAAGTTGTGGCTCACACGCGGTGACAGTTTATTATTATCTTCATTACAGCCTTTCCCTTTTATTTCGAAAATCTCTCTCTCTCTCTCTCTCTCTCTTTCACTCTCTCTCTCTCTCACACGAGAAAATTTCACAATTGCGGTTTTTCCGCGTGCGTGCGTGCGTATTACTTTTTAGTAATACGCGACGTAATATGTCGGATATGAAATTAAAGGAAAAGAGAAAAGCGATTTTAAATAAAAGCGTACGCACCTGTTAACCCCTATAATTCACAACGACGGCGCGGACATACGTATTAGTTATGCAATGAACAGCAGCCCGTTTGTTTTTCCTTCCTTTTCAAAATAATTTTAGACGCATTCTTTGTTAATTGCATGGTTCGTTCCGTTATCACAACCCTTCGATGTCACCGTTCACCTGACGCGAATTCTAATCTTTCAATATCTCTAATTATAGCCGTGAGATAAAAGAAACGAATAAAAAGAAGGAGGAGTACGCATTGCAGGTGAAGTTTGTTGATTTTGTGATTAGTTTTCAGGACAGTGGTTATTTACATTTAAGATATGAGGATGCTTGTTTTCTTGTTGCATAATATCTAAATTAAACGAATGATCATCTCAAGTGTGAAAAAAAAAAAAAAACTATTATACTGAAATAACAAGTTTGCCTGCTTTTAAGGAAACTATGTTTGATATTTTTGTCCACACGATTCAACTTCTCTTCTTTTTCAACGTAGACTTTTAAACGCCTTCTCATATTCGTTTAAGGAATAAAACAATAATAATAATAATAATATTAATAATAATAATAATAATAATAAAAGGAAAGAAGATAAAATGGTGATCCTGTGGCGACATGCATCTCTTTATGAAGCGTTTCGTTTGAAAAGAAACAAAAGAAGTATAACCTCAAAAAAAAAAAAAAACTTATATATAAATATATATCTTCCTCGAAGTAGAGCGAGAAAAAGGGAGAGAGTGAGAGAATGAAGGAGAAAGAGTGTGTGTGCGTGTGTGAGAGAGAGAAATTGTTGAAACTCGTTTATATATATATATATATATATATATATATATATATATATGATTATCTCGTGAAAATAAAATCTTGAAAAAAAAAAAAAGAAAAAAAAAAGAAATGTAAAGACGGTGAGAGGGCGGATAGGAGAAAAGATAAAAAGAGGGTGGAGAGGAGAGAAGAAACCCGTAAACGGAGTAAGCTTGATACGATGATTGTATCGGGAACTTGTAATCATTCCATTGCATATTATACATACATATTAAGGTTTAGCGCGACAATGTAAATCCATAGAAGTTATTATTATGTCCTTAATTATTATATAATAAATATTGTTGTTAACATAAAATCATATGAGCAAAAGTTCTCTGGTAACGAGAAACAATGACATATAAGACGGTAAGTGAATTTTTTTTATGAGAAATCCAATAAACTCCCAGCACCCACATACATATATATTTACATACATACATGTGTAAATTTGTCAAGTTGCTTAATCGTATACCCTTACTTATAGATAAACGAAATTAATACCTTTGTCGTTTAGATAATACATAAGTACATATTCATATGGCTTTCATAATGTTGCAATAATTCGTATTCGTTGGTTGGTGAGGCGTAAAAAAAAGAAATGAGGATAAATTTTATTCGTATTGTTCATTTCGCAGAAAAATAATAATAGAAAAATAATGAAACTAAGCAACATAAAAGTGTTGGCTCGCGGATTACGTGCATAATTTTTCTTTCTACTTACTTGCTAAACGTCGAAAAATGAATGAAAATCATGATCGATCAATTTAGTATGCATGAATAAAAGATGTCATTAAGTCTCTTTGAAATAATTAATAAATTGATCGTTATTCTATAATTATATTGATGAGTTGCTTAAGCAAGCTTAATACTGGCGGTAAGACGATCGCCTCCGATTTATCTGTTGCTGCTTTTTTACGGGAAGTCCTCGGGCGTACGGTCTGTGTGCGTTTGTTGACAGATAGAAGATGCCTCGTGCTCTTTATATGAATGCACAATCGATGAAACAAAATAATAATAAATTATTCATCGAGAATTTAATCAATGTATTTCAATATAATATGAACTAACGTATGTGGGGCGTCCTCTCCCATGAGAATGTAGTTCTCCAACGGTGGATTGCACCAGCCGATCAGATAAGAGAAAAGATTGCCGCAGGGTGCTGCCCAAAATCCTTTTTTCGTCGTGATCGATTCTATGTAATAAGGCGTTACTTTGGTGTGGTCGCAAGAGAGAGTTTCTATAAGAAGGAAAAACTTAGATTGAATAAATAATTGAAAGGAAAACTTGTCCTTAGAATTCAAGATATAATTATCATTATTATTATTATTCATTGTACATTACTTTATGCGAATTAAGAAAAATAAGTTTGGCGATCGTACTCACGGAGTAGAGAAGAGGTCGCGCATCCGGGTTGGCTCGATCCGCCATTGACATAAAAATCCGCGTGCCCGTTCGGCCCCCATTGGCCTAAAATTCCCGCGCCGGTATGTATAACGTCGACGAAATGGGCATCTGTCTCGTCTAAATCCATCGAACGATTGCCGTTCATGTAGAAAAATATCGTCGGGTCTAGGCCTATATCGAATCGAAAATCCAAAAGTACAAACAATTTCAACTTTGATTACTTTTTTGTCCCCCGAGTCCGAAACTTCTGATCAAACAGATTAAATAAGTTATCATTTAGTAATGAGACTTTCTCGAATAAATGAATGATGCGACACAATAGTGTGCTAGATTAAAGTCCCAGTGAAAGTTGACGCTGGCTGTCGCGTTTATACCAACAAATAGGAAAGCTCCAGTGAATCAATCTCTCTTTCTCTTTTTTTCGAAAGTAATTTCCAGAAAATGACCGAAAGTGAAACGTAAGTGTATAGAACAAAATTAACAGAAATATTCGTAATACTATAAACGCTTAATAAACGGAGGAGTGCAAAAAAATATGCAAATGAAAAACGTAGTAATAAATAATCGATAATAAATCGAAAGTGGATCGAAAGTAGGTCGAAATTAAGTTGAAAATTTACCCGTTATTCTGCCGAGTTTATCCTCAGGCAAATAATTGGCTATCAGTCCAGCGATATGAGCACCAACGCTATATCCAAGAACATGAATATTGTCCACCCTTGTGCCTCGAGGATGATCCCTCAAGTACCTAACCAATTGCGCGATACATCGCGAACAAAAATCCGGTCCCCATTGTATCTGAGAGAGACAAGGCTCGCGTACCAACGTGCCGTAATCGACAATAACGATATTGTAATTGCCTCGACTGAAATATGCTAGAAATGAAGAATTTCATTAAATTCATACACATATTCCTCTTCTTTTTTTTTTGTTTTTTTTTTCCAACAAGATATGAATTATTTACCACGTCTTAAATCCGTACTAGGTGCCAAGTTTCTACCGCCACCAAAGCCGTGAATAATGATTTTCGTTGGATTTGATTTGTTGAATCTGGAATAGTAGAGCGAGTCGAAGCTTCGGACGTCCAAGAGTAAAGGATTTTTTTGCGTGTCTCTGCAAATTTTTTTTCCGATAAATTGATTTACGATTATACATGTGAAAAAGTTCATTATAGTCAAGGTATTTGAGACAGGTATATATTACTCAATGGTAAATCTCCCATTCGTATCTACATGCATAAACGTCGGAGAGAAAGGTATGCAACGAAATGAGGACACACCACTTTCGATACGAGAGATGAGAAATGGTCGTGATCTTGAAAAGGAAAGTCTCTTTATATCCGAGAGTAGAAGTATCTTTTATCTCGAGGCTTTCAGTATGTGTACTAAAAGTTCCTTTATAGTTATAAAAAAATAACGTTTGCAACGTTCGTACATAAAATATATAAGCTTATTATTATTAGATTGTAGTATAATAAAAAAGAGGTCCCTCTAGAAAATAATTCAAAAGACGCGGAAAAATCTTGATCGCGTAAACGGTTGTGAACAAGTTTACCTCGTGTACAAATAAAATTCAATTTGAGGATGTGGACACTCGAATGGTGGCTTAGCGCACGATGTACTGTTGAAGAGATCCTTCAGGGTTTTATTCTGTGCGCTTACGTTATCTGCGAATGAAATGAAAAAAATAAAAAGATAGAGAGCATGAATCCGCGTTACATGAATAATAGATCGATCCAAAGGACGAGTTAGAATACATATCCAATAAACAGCATATCTATTATTAATACTATTACTATTACATCGTTCTTGAATAGTTTTCATGATTATCTCGGATCGTTGCATTAACATTACGTTAGATGAAAAAGAAAAAGAGAAACGAGGCAAGTGGGTGAAGGTCGAGCCGTCGCGATTACGATCGACCACTTTTTACTTTCTTTACAAGATTTTTATCCCAATTAATTATGCAAGTTGCAAGATGTTTTTAACCTAAAT
Organism: Polistes canadensis; assembly: GCF_001313835.1. Taxonomy (NCBI): domain Eukaryota; kingdom Metazoa; phylum Arthropoda; class Insecta; order Hymenoptera; family Vespidae; genus Polistes; species Polistes canadensis. The sequence continues at coordinate 14,325 of NW_014569840.1, forward strand.
TTTATCATACGTTTTATTTTCCAAGTTTTATTCCAAGATGCTATAACCAAATTTAACAAATATTACCCTATTAATGCCCCAATTCAAATGTAATAACATTATTATATAATATCTTTTTCAAGTTCATTTTTATAAAAAGAGAAATTTTCACGTTTTACTCGTTAACACGAATAATCGATTTTACAAATTAGTTTTCACTTTGGCGTTTTTTAATGTGCGTTCAACTTGAGAGGAATAATAATGGTCTGTCCGTCCGTCCGTTTGGTGAAAATGTTTCTGACATCGATCTCGAACGAGATATGTATATTCATTCGTTGTCAGTTAAATTAATGAATAGTGTCTGATTTTACTCACGTTGATGGTCAAAGATTGAGCAGATGATGACGAGAAAAAAAAGATATATCTCGAAATTGATCGCCATATCCCACACTCCTCTGATTCGTATTCGTAATATTGCATTCAGGCACGTAGAAGATCGAAACACTATTAAGATGTAAGAACAAAATGCTTTTGCAAAATGTTAAACTAAGCTAGCACGTTCGGTGATAATGAAAAAGGAAGGATATGGGGGAAAAATAAATATTAGAAAGTACAAGAACTTTTGTTGTGTGTGAAAGAGAGATGAATGCGTGATGAAAATGTAAGAAACATGCGTGCTGGGCCTCCGAGTGGCCGAAAGCACTGCAATGAGGAACTTACAGAGGAACGAACTCGAATGAGCTCGCGTTCCACCGGCAAACACGTGGAGAACTTCACTTTCCCCTACTCCTCTTTTACTCTTTTACTCTTGTACTCTTCCGTCCCGTTGCAAAAAAAATCCATCCTGTTGTTCCAATTTTAATTAAACGATTTTTAAGTCGAATTTATTTCAAATATATTATACATTTCAATTGTTTTCAAAACAATAATAATCAATCGAGTCAATCTTTATTTTATAGACGATTGTTGAGAAACAATAAGAATTATAATAACGTATAACGAGATCGTTTTCATTTCAATAAAATTGCTATTTTTTGGCTAATCTTTCTTGGTGTATCACAATTCTATTCAAACTCTATTTAAGTCATATTTCAGTATTATTCAATGAAGCGAAAAAATGTGAAGTATCCCCTTTAGCATTTATTATTTTTAACGCGCGTTCAATTAAATAATCCTTAATTCTGAACTTTTTCTACCAACTATCATAAATATGCATTAGTATGTAATACTTTTTTTTTTTTCACGTTTCCACAATGGCAACTAAAAAAGGGAAAGAGGAACAGGAAGAGGAAGCTATGTAGAAAACGAATGGGGGATCTCCTTAAAACGTCGTACGAGAAATTTAAACGCAAAAATGTTCTTTATTATTTCGAACTTGGTGGATTACTCGAACGTTCTTACGTTCTTTTCTTTTTTCTTTTCTTTTTTTTTTCTAATTAGAACGTTGAATCGTAGAACGTACATAAGTATACTTACATATACACATACATACGAGCGCACGCATCCACACACACACGCGCACACACACACAAATACATGCGTACATTCATATACATAAGAAGATATATATATATATATATAAGAATTAATCATCTTCTCTCTCGTGTTCATCGTAAATCTCTACGTGCTACGTACTACATATTTATGCATTGTAAATACATCCGTCGATGATTTTGCATGGCGACATGCAATAACGAATTAAAGTAAAAGGAATTTATCAATCTTCGGCTGTCTAAATGACAAAATATTTGTATCAACAAATCTCGTGACATCGTTTTAACCCTAGAACTATTTTAAACTTATTTTTGTATAATCTTCAAACTACAAACTGGGGTATATATTTACCCCAAGCTTTTCTAATCCTAAAAACTGTTCTGATAACAATAATCAGACTTTTAAGTATATGAATTTTTCGGTGTTTTTTTTCATACCAAAGAGAATGGTGAAGAGCAAATTGAATTTTACTAAAGTTTAATCGTTGAAAAATCGATTTTAATAAATGAAAGAGTACTGAAAAACGATCAAATCTTCATTTAATTTAAGCTTACTTGGAGTATATATATATATGTATAGATATCTACCCCAGTTAGTTGTTCTAGGGTTAACATTATCGAACTGAATACTTAAGAAATTTGAAAAAGAACGGCATCCATTTAATTGTCAATAATCGTCGATATAATAATTATTAACAAACCAGATGGTACCGGAGGGTTCTAACCAGAAGTAATCGATCGAATAAATTTTGCGAATGTTTAAGAACGTAACAGCTAAAGATCTACTTTTTAGCCTAACTTCAAGTGTCTTTCTACATAATAAACAATTGAAATGTATTAAATGTATTATTAAATAACAATTTATACATAGAGATATTTATTGTCCGAGAAAAATTGAAGATTTTGTCATTAAATGGAACGCAGAAATAATAGAAGTAAATGATGCTATTAATGACATTAGAATGAATCTAGGATCGATTTAAAAACACAGACACAGATTTAAGTAACCTCTTTAGAACGAGTTAATGCATTATTTTAGATGCATTGGTAGATAAAGATTAAATAGGAAGCACCTTTTTCGGTCTTCTTCGTTTACTAATTGAAATGAAATTTGTGTCTATACATATACATATTTGACGTATTATAATTTCTCCATATTGAATTGAAAATTTCTTATTATTTCATTATTATAAAATGAATCTTGTCTCGAGATGTTGATTTAATACAAAAATATGGCAGAAGCTACAGACTGACAAGCGAATATACAACATTATCATCGAGTGGAATGGAACATTCGTACCCAACGCAACGTTTAAATCTCATAGGAAACGGTCTAGGTAGTACTTCTCGGTACAGGAAGCAAACGAAATGACAAAACGGTTCGCGTGATGCAAAACGCTCTCTCTCTCTCTCTCTCTCTCTTTTTTTTTTCTGACGAGACTCGTTGCTTCTAGCGCGGAGGCTTATAATTTTAAACTTTCACGAAAAAACAGAAATACGACATAACAATGAGAGATCGTGACTGTTATCTATATACGTGTGCGTTTGCGTTTGCGTTGCGTTGCGTTGCGTTACGTTTCCTCATGAATCTATACGTCTTTTTATTAGAATTTACATACATATGCATGTTTATCTTTATTTTATTTTCTTCTTACTTCGTAATCAACCGAAATTTAACGCTATGCCGTCCGGAAAGCCCATCTTGGGTGTCGTGTTCAGACGAATAACAGTGTCAGACAAAAGAATTTTGGTTATACGTGTGAAAACGTCAACAAAATTAATACATACATATATATATATATACATACTACATATTACTAACTGCAAACTATCGAAAGCCATCAATTATAATCATTTCATCACAATTAATACGCTTATCTATCTCGTCGCGTGCGATCGTCTAATTCGTGGTAGACAAAAACGTGAAAATAAAACGTAAAAGAATTTTTAAGATACAGAAAATTTCACCCTAAACTACATACATCATATATACATACATATGTACGTACGTGAAATAACATGGAAGGAGAGAAAAAGTAGATAGAAAAAAGGATGATCAGGAAAGCTCGAGAAATTTTGTTCTTTTCAAGAAGCATCAATTGAATTATAAACATATATATAAACATATATATGTGCATATATCAAGAAAGATAACATTTATCAATGTGAGAAGACGATCGCACGACGAAAGAGAATTATTTTCCATTTGTCATTTTATTGTCGTTAAAATGTATTACTTTTATTTGCACTTAAATTTTGTCCACGTTATTGTCTATTATAGTAATAATAATAATAATAATAACAACAATAATCAAATTCAGCTATATGTACTTATCGTTAGATAAACGCTTGTGCAACCTGCTTTTTCGACAATGGCATACGAGTATAATAATTATTATCATCTTCCTATAACTAATTTTATTACTATCATTATCATCATCATCATCATCATCATTATTATTATTATTGAATATTTTTGATAAGTATCGACAATATTATTAGCTTTGTCTTCGATCTTTATCACTTATATAACCATATTTTCATTTCATTTCTCTTTTTTTTATTTCACACTAAAATTCTGTCATTTTCCATTTAATTTGATTACTTATCGTATATCTGATGTAAATCAATTTCCAATCTCTCAGTTCGCAATCTTATACGTGACACAAGATGAAAATAATATCTATTGCACTCTCTTTTTTTGCTACTGATTTCAAAGTGATGTACACATAACATATGTAGAATTATATGTCAAAAATTGATTTTTATATACGTACATACAATTATTATATCATGTATACGTAGGTACTTATGTTTATGTAAAGCTAATTATTATAAAGCGTTTTCTACCGAGTGTATCGATGACAGTAGGGCAGAAAAATAAAAAATTAATGAATTAACGTCAACTCTCTTATGTATATTACAATTATATATTTATCTCTAATTAAATATAATGAAACATATTCTTTTTATAAAATATACGCGTATCTCTCTTTTGAATAAACATTTATTATTCTATTTGAATTTATATTTGAATTTATTTGAAATGCTTTCCTACTTGTGTCGGGTTTACGATGAAGCTCGTAAAGCATACAATTATTGCAAAACAATTATTTGCAAGTTTAGCGTATTGCGAATTCTGCATCGGTACACTCTGTATTTATAATATATATAGTATATAATAAATGTAAATATATTGTCACGTTTAATTATTATCATCGTCATCATTTTGACTATCATTTTTCGAGCTATATTTGTATTATCTCTATGTACTTATTTGTATGCATATATTAATGCATCAGTATTATTGTTCGAACAGCATTAGAACTTATCCTAGATATTTCCTATAATAATTCTTACAATCAATGTTACATTATAGAATGAATTCATTATATTTTTTTTCCTCAATCTCAATCCCCATTACTATCGCCCCATGTTTCATCAAAGATGAAACCGCGTGTTAAACTTTAGGCCGGTTACTACTCCAATGTATTAATGGTGAATATTACATATAGTACAACTCTTAACGAAATAATGTTACTGAAATTTTTCTCTTGCCACGATTACGATATCATCTACATATTTGCAATTACAAAACCAATTTGTTAACATGAAACAATAGCTAGCAGCGAATCTCGTGTTGGGAAGGAAAACGTATCGCATTGTCAGCTGATATTTGATACAAATTTTCTTTCGAATAAAAAATCTCAAAAGAAAAGATATATCTAGCATTATATTATATTGAATATTATTGTCAGAGAAAAGGGGACGACGTAATCGTGGCTCCTATTGTAATATTATCAGCACAGTCTCTCTATCATCGAAAAATGTCATATCCAAGCGAGATATGCATATACATATATGTTTGTATATATATGTATATCTATATAAGTGTATATTTAACGCGCGAATGATATCCCCACATATATATATATATATATATGTAGAATAATTTGATATAGTTATCAAACGTATATATGTGTGTATAACATTAAATAGAAATATTTCATTAAAATCATTCAATCGTTTTTCGAAAAATAACGTATGTTTTTGATCAAATTAAATTGACGACTTAATTTAACACTTAAAGATTTAATAGATGCAGGAAACGAACGATTCGAGTAGTCGTAACCGCATTTTTACTTTTTCGCTTTTTTCCCCGATGCCCCGGTATATTGTCCTAAGTAGCAATAACAAATATCCCACAATAAATCCTAATCTATTCTCAAAGTGTTGTTCTGTTCATTAACATGTGTAACGTATTACTAGAAAATTCGTCATTATTGTCGACACATTGCAAATCTCATACAGATATTAATTATTACATCGACCACAATTAGTCGGATATATATATCAAACATATTCTACATTTGCTTTTTTCCTCTCTCCTCCCTCTCTGGAAAAAGAGAGAGAGAGAGGAAGAGGAAGAGAGAGAGAGAGAGAGAGAGAGAGAGAGAGAGATATTTTCCGATATATAAATACCTAACAACATACATATATGTTTCTACCACATTTGACTTTTAAATTTAAACGAGATTTAAAACGAATTATAAATCTTTCTAATCTCTACGACAAAAAACATTTGAAAAAAGTGGATAAATATATAAAACAGTATCATACGCGTTAAAACAAAATTCTAACGAAAGTGTAAAATCAGAGGACATTAATCCCGGTTATGCAACGTTTGTCATATAAAGCTCCGGTTAATTTTAATTAACACGATTTTCTAACACGAGTATTACCACCCGCTCATACGTATGTATATTACTCCCATTTGGGATATAATTATTACAATTGTTAACGACGCCTATTTGTCTCTATAAACTCCCTCGTTTATAATCTTTTTTTTTTTTTTTTACCAATACGACTTATGAACAATTAATAATAATAATAATTATAATAACAATAATAATAACAATGCATATACGTGTATATATTATGTGTTTGTTGTTGTGTGTCCTGCGTATGTATGTGTATATATATGAATTTATCATCTCATTGGATTTACATAGGATATCTATATAGACAAGTGTCATCTTAAAAAGGTCTCGCATAAATTGACTAATTTTTTTTAGATTTTCGAGCAACGAAAAGGAGGCTGTTCGATATTTTACACACCTCCCGCTTTTCCTTATTTATCAACACACATGTATTTCTATGTGTATATGTATACGTTTATGTATATATGTATATATGTATATGTATATTGTGAATTATTACGATTCGCCCCGCGAAACGATGCAAATAGATGATCCTTTTCTTTTTATATCCACATAATCTATTACTTATTCTTATTCATTCCTAATTTGTGATCAAATACGATCTTAACAGTGCTGGGTATACGTATATACGTTAATTATGCGTGTAAGTGTATATACATGTATCTTTATAATACACTTGCAGTAAATTCGGATGGCGCGATACAAGTTATGTTATTTTAAGAAAAAGGGGAGAAGGAATACAAATGTTGATACTAATTGAAAATTGCAACATGAATTATATAAGAAAATGTTGTTAAATAAAATGATTAAAAGAAAATATTTGTTTGTTTCTCTTGGGAGAGTGAATGAACGTTACATTTTGAAAATTACGCGAGTAATTCATTACAGGTACTTAGGAAACACCCTGCGTATATACATTTATAATTATGATCTCGTGTATATCTATATACGTAGAAGGAAACATGTATATATCCATATATATATATATATATATATAATATCAATAGATAATAGAAATACATCTAAACCATGTATAATGTATAACATATTTTTCTTAATTTCACAATTAAACATTATCGGTTTTTACTTTCAATTAATTTACTTTCAATTAATTTACTTTCATCGTTTCACTTTGTTAATTTTTATTATTTCTTTTTTCATATATTAATCTGAATTTAAATAGTACTTTGATTGCGTTTTTAATCTTACTATAACGCTATTACTTTCAATATTATTATCACTTTCTTGCGGATACTTTCTTTCATTCGAACTTTTTTATACACGCGTTGAGAACTTTCTCGCGTGATTATAGACGAGAAGATTCTTTTGTTTTAATTAATATCCATATCGATGAAAAAATGAATCTTTCTCTTATTTATTGCTATTTATTCTACCATCACGTGACGACGATTATTTTCATTCGTCGGTTTATAAAGAGAGATAGAGATAGAGAGAAAAATGAATAAATACCTAAAAGGTTTCAACGATTGCGTCTCATTAGTCGCAACTGTTGACAAAAATTTCGACTTTCTTTTTTTTGTTTTGGTTTTTGCTTTTTTTTTTCCTGCAAATTTCGCCGAATTAGATATATCTATGTATTTGTCTTTTTCGCGTAATCAATGAATCAATCAATCAATCGATCACTAATGCATACACACCTATAAGGGTATATTTTTTTTATTAATTATTGTCGTAAAATCAGCTTATTGTCGGCAAAAAGATTCTTATTGTCTTCGCTTTGATATCAAAGCGTTTGCCTATACGTAGATAACATTAATAATTGTTAACGAAAAGAGATATTTACTTCTCTTTTCTTACTTTCTTTTTATCATTAAAACGATATTTCTTACCCGTTAAGCTTGAGTTTAAATTCAGCTTAAACTCTTCGCAAAATTCTTCCTAAACTAAATAAAGTTTCAATAATATTGTCTTGCCCTCCCCCTCCGTCCCCTACACTCCCCCCCCCCACGAACAGTTACTTTAATAAATTATTTCTTTTTGTATTCGCAATAGCGAAATACTTGTAAGAAGTTTCATTCTGATTATAAAATGGTCAAATTTGAATCTATTCGCACGCAAAGACTTTTTTTTGTTTGTTTTTGTTTAAAGAACATCGACGTTTTCTGTATCCTATCCCTTTAGGTATACCACAACTTCTTAATAATTAAGAAAAAAAAAATATTAGTTACAGTAATTTTTTCATCTAACATAAGATTCGCGTTTGCGATTATGAAAGAATTATGCAGTGAACGATAAATGAGTAGAATAAATTTTGGGACTTTCAAACTATACTCCCATTCTTTCCTATTTCTTTTTTCTTTAGTCAGGAAATGGCGACTCACGCGAATAAATCTTTCAATTCCATTGATTCTGAGTAACGTCGTGCGCGTAATCGTCTCTAACCGGTGGCTGGACCAAAGTCGTGTTTAAATCAGTGGCAAAGGGATTCGTCGAGTGGAAGGGATTGTTACTATTTGTTTCCGTCGATCCGTAACTTATAACAGGTGTCTTCTCTTGTTGTTGACCGTACGTATGATCGGCAGTAATCGACGATTGAGAATAATCGTTCCAATCATCGGTAATGGCTGGGTTTGTGCCATTTCCGAGGGACGGTTGTTTCTGAATTAACGTGTGTATATATATATAATGCCATTAAGCGCAAGTATAATTAAACTTAATGTTAATATTAAATAATGAATAACTCACAATAAATTCGGACTGCATTGTTGCCGGCGGCGGTGGTATTGGCGGTTTTGTCTGACTAAGTTCATTCATTGGATTCCAAGTTTTCTGTTCTTCGGCCGTAGAATCGGCCCAGGGTTGCAGTTCTCCGGAACAAAATATGGCGTAAAAGATTACCCCAAAAAAGTGAACGCAGGCGGCAATGATAAAGACGTTTCTCCATTCTTCGGCAGCCTAAAACGTTTATTATTTTTAGGAATGAATTGAACGTTTTACTTTAATGAACCGAAACTCGAACCGAAAATCTTCCCCCCCCCCCCACCCGGATTTGATTTGTAATCGTGGTGCACATATGAAATTTTGTACTAACCTTATTTTTCGTAATGTTATCGACGAAAAATGGTACCAGAAGGCCAGCTATCGTTCCGATACCGTTAGACATTCCCATCAGAATGCTCGCATATTTCGGTGCGATATCTAAATGATTAACGTTGAAGCCCGAAATGGCAAAGCCACTGCAGGCGACACCGAAAATAAGAGCAAAGTTCGCCGCTGTGCCATTCTTGTGCATGGTTGCATTAGCGACAACCAGAAAAAAAATCGCCTCCATACCAAATCCACCGCAATTAAATAGTTTTCTGACGTTGGTCGTTGACATGATGCCACGTCTACGAAGATAATCCGCCAATAAACCTCCGCACGGAACGATAACTGTCATCATCAAATGCGGGATTGAACCGACCATGCCAGTCTGATGGAAAATAATATCTTACATTAGTTTATTTGTTCGTTTGTTCGAAAGAAAGAAAAGAAAGAAAAGAAATTCGCAAATACAAGATATACAATAGTTAGTATAAAGTAAGCTCTTTGTAATGAAATAAGCGCAAAGATTCTCTCGAAATAAAAGCGAGCGAATTAATATTGAAATTGTTAACTTTGAGAAGAAGCGTTAATAATAACTCGTAGGTACTTCGACGAGCGGGATATTGAAGGCCTCGTGTATGAAGCGTGCTTGAAAAAGGACCAAGAGATAAAAGTTCCAGGATCGGCAAAAGTTAGCGACGATTATCGCGTGGACCGGCATCGATGTGAAAAATTTTTTCCATGGCGTCGTTGAAAAAGTAGGTATCGGTGCTGTGGTTTGTCCTTGACCTAACGAATCCTCGATATACCGAAGCTCTTTCGTAGAAATCGAAGGATGCTTCGATGGTTTCTCAAAAGCTAACCAAAGCCAGAAACAGTACCAAATTAAACCGGCGATACCTAAAATATGAACATTCTTGTTTTACCTAGAAATAGTTGAAGTTGCTAACTTGATCTCGGATTCAAACGAAATAATGACAAAATAATGACAAAATAATGACAAAATATACCATAAAAGTAAAATGATGCAGTCCAGCCGAACCAATGACTCAATAAACCGGAAAGCGGCATTCCTATCACCATCGCTGCGTACGATCCACAAAATGCCAAGGTAGCCAATCGTGATCTTTCGAGTGGTGGCGCCCAGAATTTCCAAATACCATGGCAGGCTGGATATGTAACACCCTGAAAACAAAATCAAAATATCCTAGTACGTTTATTAAGTATCTAATTAATAATATGTAGGCTTAGAGAGTAGGTATATACACGTAGGTTAATGAGAGAGTTGGAAGAATTAATCATACCTCGACGAAACCTTTCAAAGCTTGAACGATCATATCGACGATCGGATCGACTTTGAGAGCACCAGGCACGAGAAGATTCAAGAATGAAGATATCGCGATAGCCATGCCAAATATTCTATTGGCGGGGTAGAGGGACGCTAGAAATCCACCCGGCACTTGTGTTATGAGATAACCCCAAAAGAAGGACGAGTCCATGGCACTTTCCGTTGCGACCGTCCAATTAAATTTGATCTGTTCACCTGCCTCGGTCGTATTTTTCATCACCAATTTTGCCATTCCCATGTTACACCTCATGCCAAATGAAATAACGAATCCTGAAATCGAATCGTTTTTCTCTGTAAGTTTCCTCTGTCAGCTTTCTCTGTCGTGGGAGAAAATGTATGAGTAATTCACCTAAACAAGCCAGTACGGCAATGGTGTATCTCTTGGACAGACAGGGGCATTCCGGTTTGCAATAAGTATCGATATGTCGTAATGGTGGTCTTGCTGGTTCTGGGAGTGAATCGAAAGACGCTTGTCTGCTGTATCCCCGCTCATCCTCGAAACCTCTGTTGTCTTTGCTTGCCTCTGGAGGCATCTCGAATTCCTCATAGCCGGCATTGCTCCTTCTAAATCTATATCTATATATATTTTTTGTTTATTATTTCAAAGGAATTCTACCTTGTTTCTTTCGACAAATATTTCAATGCCCCAAAGAATAAACATCGAAGACAATCATTATCTGTAAGATTAATTTCATTCATTTTTCTTAAGGAACATTATTTGACATTACCCAGAAAATTTTTCCGACGCTTTAGATTTGAAGGAATCGAAGGCCACAAGACCCGCCGCCGCGAATCCAGACATTTTCCAATTATTGACCTTGCTCCAGGATTATTTCCAGTTGTTGCGTTGTGTTATATTTGACGGCAGTCCCACCCTACAGTGGCCACAATTCACATATCATTTGTTTTTGCGATACGACGAGTTGTCGCAGAATAAAAATCTGAACAAATCCTCGCGGGGAGATTCCCCGTAGATATTTTTCATTTAAATATATTTATTGTCGTCACGTGCATTCTCTCGTCGCGAATAATGAAAAAATCAGAATATTTGATTAATTAAACGAACGCGACAGTTTTATAATTACTCGAAGAAAACAGATCGGAAAGAGGACTTTCAACGATTATATCCTGTTTAATGCGTATTCCTATTAAATCTCTTTTATCTATCGATATTATAGTAGAGAAATATATAAGGGTGGAAAAGTACGGGAGTGTAGGGGTGTTTATTTGGAGTGGCAGTCTCTCCATCCGTAATCCCCGAACTCTCGGGGGAATCTCTATCTTGAAGGGACCGAATAAAAGAGAGAGAGAGAGAAAGAGAGAAAGAGAGAGAAATAGAAAACAGCCCTACCGTACGTTTCTCGTATTTCTCACTTAAATTCTTAGAACTCCGTTTGTCCTATTTTCATCTGATCTCTATGTTTTAAAATAATTTCAAACATAAGTATAGAATAACAATCTTGATGATTTCATTGAAAAATTATAAAATATCAATACGTACTGACATGTGTACGTATATAATAAATATGTATGAGAAATAAAGTATCGATTGCCACGTGATAAATTACGTAAAGGGTTGGTTGCTCGCGCGCCTTCCAAATCGATGGATACTTTTTGTTCAAATCGAGCCTAGCTAGTCTTGTTTTTGACAAAAGGTAAAAAAAAAAAGAAAGAGAGAGAGGGGTGGGGGTGTGTGGGGAAAGGAAAAAGTCACGTGACGCAATGATCGAGAAATGATCTTGGAAACGAAGGTAGAAAGATGATTAGAAGGGTGCGCCAAAAGATGAAGAGATAAAAAATGAAATAAAAGGCAAGGAACGCGAAAAAATGACAATCGGATATTAAAACGGCACGTGACGAACAAAAGGCATTAAATGCACAGCACGTGTTAACGAATTAGGGTGGAACGACGTTGATGGGAAACGCTGACTCAACTCTTAAATGGACACTAAGCATCCTCCATGTCGATAACTACTTCATCGAGTCTTTTCTTCTCTCTTTGATCGGTTTTATCGATTTCTCTTTCGTGACCCCTTCTTGCTTTCATCGAAAAGACCAATCGGGGAAAAAATGATTCGATCATCGGTATTATTGTTTAAAGTTAATATATTGATAACCGATGCTTGTCTAATTTTTCCTAAATTGAACACATTTGTCTTGTCCTAGGCCTGCAATCTTGGTATATAAAACTTCAATTCCATTGGAAATAGTATTATCACAGAGTACCTCAAAATGTTCACTTACCCCCGTATATAATAATGACTGAAAGAAAAGGATAAAAACTTAGGGGGGGCAAACATAAAGATCGATGATATTTTTTCAGAATAAAGAATCTGCCAATAATAAAATCACTAAAGAAAAAACACGTCACTAGAGATACCACCCACCACCGATCATAAACTCCACTCTTCACTTGTCGCGTTAACACACGTAAAAGAGACAAGATTTCTAATCACTATCGTCAATCTGTATTATTGTCATTTCTGTTAGGTAATAGAAAAAATAAAGCACAAAAATGTGATTATAAAATGAAGAAAAAAGTATAAGGGAAACTCACCAATAATGAAAAGTAGATATGGGCGCGAGTAGAGAGCAGGATGATGCGGGGTACGCGACGAAGAACGTCGTCGACGTTGCTTAACTCCGCCACCACCAGCACCACCACCACCACCACCACCAGAACCACCACCAGAACCACCACCACCACCACCGTTGCCACCGTCGACGCCGCCGTCGTCTTCGTCGTCTTCGTCGTCCTCGTCCTCGTCCTCGTCCTCGTCGTTGTCGTCGTCGTCCTCGAGGAATAGATTTGAAACAGCGCATCTCGATGAGGTCGGCCATTCCCATTGGGTGCCAAGCTAGACGCATCGATATCACTGGCCAATCGGCTTTATCCATCGACCCCACTCGTGGCCACGGCAGGCGGAGCTTATTCCATCCCATCTCTCTCAACCACCCCCACACTGGCATGGGAAAACCGTTTGCAACAACAAAACGGCACGCGCAAACAACCATAGTAACGGTATTAACGACGTTCAACGATCGTGCCTTGGATCAAACTCCGATTGAACTCTATTTTTTCCTTAGCTTCTTATATTCGATATTTAAACAAGGGGGTTGAGCCATTAAATGTCAACGAATTCGTTTATTCAACACATTTCAATATGTAATTAGATTTTTTTTCATTGTCTATCATTAACGATCTTTAATAGAATTACGTTGAACGAGAGAGAGAGAGAGAGAGAGAGAGATAAAGTGATTCAATTATCAGCGATAACTTTTCTATCCTATATATTCGCGCGTTATACCTAACAATTAATTTTCTTGTTCTTTTTTCCAAACTTCCTCTTCTACCCCTCGTTAAAATATCGTTCGCTTTCGATTAAGTGATCCGAGTGATTATGCAAAATAATATTCGCCGTGATTAAGTATGAAGATGTTAGAACAATTGTGTAACAGTTGTTGCTCGTTACCGTGAACAAACAAATACATAACTCTCGCGCATACAATAACGTATTCTAACAAAATCCTATTTAATCCAATTTGACAACTCTTAAACGCAAATATTCCTTCTTTATAATTTGTCTTTATTATATTTGATTACATTCTAATAGAATAAACAATTTATTTGAGAACATTCATTTGAATGTAATAATATTTGAAGGAAATAAGGTCTGAAAGAAAGAAAAAATGAGTTTTGGCGGGTCGAATCCATCGCTAGACGTTAGAAGCCGACTCGCATTGTTACAAACAGAGGGTAAAGCGGCCGTGGCGTGGGCACCCTCTCCACGGTTGCCAGGAAATATCGATCTGCTCCAGAGGCTGGCTGCTATTCTCTGAATGGTAGTTCTGTCATTCTTTATCTTCGCAGTGGCAGTATCTATGACCCGAATAACTCGAATTTCACTATCATCGTCGTTGTCGTTGTCGCTGTTTTAAGATCCTTCTCGCGAATCACCCAGCGCGATTATTACAATTTATTCCTCAGTTATAACAAACGACCAACATCTCTCCTTTCACTATTGCCCATTAAAGAATATTTTATATTCTTGCAAAGTGCCACGTATTGTTCCAACTTTGTTCGAAAATCTATGCCAAGATCGTTGATAAATTTATCATCATTTCTGATTGTACTCGATAGATCGACCATCGTTCTCTTGAATTCTTTCGATTTTCTTCTAAGATCTTCTCCGTAATTACTTTTCATTTGAAAAAAGCATCGGGAAGGAGATTTAGATCTCTTAATCGATCCCCGTGCACTAATGGATAGATTATTATTCTTGCATTGTTTTGAGCATCTATTGCAAAGATCGTAGGGAAAATAATGATCGTGGCGAATTGGACCATTGAAATCGTTTGCCCTTCCTTTCTTTTCCTCGTTGTATTCTCTTTTTATATAAATAAAGTTCTTCTCGTTGGATAATCTTTTATCAATAGTCTCGCGTTGATTACCTCTACGCATAAATCTCCGTAAATTTAAACGGACAACGTTTTTCAGTCTGCGAATAGACCTGATGCCACTAAGATAAAAGGATTCGCAAAAACTCTTTAAAATCGAATTAGAGCTTACGTTATTTTGTATTCTCGACGAAAGATTTTCATGCATTCGATTATAAGAACATGTCCAAGTATCACAAGTGCAAACTCTCGAACAAGGATTTTTATATTTTCCCTCGTGAAATCTTTTCTCGCAATCATTTGTTAAAAGTAAACGCTTTGACTCTTCTTTCGAAAATATTTCGATCTTCATTTTTCTCGATGATTCGTCATTAGGGAATTTCTCCTTTTTTAATTCTTTCTTCGAACGTGATATTTGTACGGCTATGTTAACGGTAGGAACAATAATGCTCGTCGAATTTGCCCTACCATTGTTTTTTCTCGACATCGGACATGGGACTTGATAATCTTTCTTCTCTGAAATATCGAGTAATGAAACACCCATCATCGCGGATGCAATTATTGATGCATTTTGCGCTTCTTCAAGCTTTTCTTCGTTTATCAGGTTGACATTAGATGCAGCATCCTCCTGATTTTCTCTTCCCGCGGAAAATAAAGAAGAAACTTTGGAACAGCAAGAACACTTTGAGTCACAATCAAAGTTTAGTTCATCTTTAGAAAAGATTTTCTTAATCGTTAAACTATTATCCATGATGTTGTCATTTTCTTCGTTACCAACTACACGAATGATTTTTTCGGTTTCTATGTTGCAATAACTTTCACTGCAAACGTCTTTGATAATATTAGATACCTCGCTGATCTGCTGCCCTTTTCTTACTTCCTTAGTCGAATTTAAGATTTGATCTTTGTTTTTGGAAATATTTGACGATGAACAGTTTTTCTTCTGGAAAATACTCGAATCCATGTTAATCCGCGATGATTGGGCGATCGGAGTGTCATTGAAAGATAGGCAAGAACGCTCCTCAGAAGTGGTACAATCGAATAAAATTTCTTCGAGTCGTTTTCCTGCTCGACCGGACAAACACCTCGACGACAAATGATCGCTTATATGTTCTACCAACGATTGCTTTCTTCTTTCATCGAGAAGAATTTTTGGTGAACTCCTATTAGTTTTGGAAATGATATCTTTGTCGTCACGCTCGTGCATCGGTACTCGGACTCGGTGGTTGTTAAAAATTAAACAGGATCTCGTCTCGTGACTTCTTCTACCAGTCAATTTGAAGTTGACGTCATTTCTACGAATGTCGAAAATCAAACGTAGTTCCAGACTAGTACTTTTGTTGAATAATTTTCGATTGACGGCGTTTAGACAAAAGCAAACATTCAAGAGACACGATTCATGGAAGATCGGATCGAGCCTGAAAATCTCCCTTGTCATTAGGTCGGCTTTAAAAGCCAAAGCTAATCGAGGTCGTCTTCTTATCTTTGGTTTCAACAAGACCATACGAGGGCGACAACGACGATGACGATGATGACGACGATGACGACGACGACGACTACGACAATTCCACGTAGAGTATTTAAACAAAGAAGCTGCTCCTCCTCCTAAATTGGCCCCTTTGAACCATCCTTCATTACATTCATTTTCCTCGCAAGGTTTTATCATGTTGGAAGAATTTGCCAATAGACGCGAGTCCTCGTTGCACGATGTGTTTTGTGGATTCTTTGGAGTCTGCAACGACAATTCAATACTTACGGTCCGATCGATTTTTTCGTTGCTAGGAGAATCATAAGTAGCTGCTCTTTTACAAACACCTCCGTGCCGTGAATGGGTGGATGCTACCGATGCTATCATACTTCCTAAGATCATTTCTATCATGAAATCGCGACAAAGATCTTCTTTACTTTGTCCCATCTGTTTTTTTCTCATTTTACCTCTATTTCTTTTTTTTAATAAACTGTCAATGAAGGAAGAACTTTTGTTAAATATTCCATGCCACCAATAATTATCGTAACCTATATCAATGATCATTTTTTATCCTACAATATATTATTTTCTAATTTCCATTTGTAATTTACCATATTCTATGAATTGCCATTATTATTACTTTAATTTGAATTATTAATTGGTTTACTTACACGCTATCTTCCTTCTCGTAGTCTCTCCTCGACAAGTTGAAATTATTAAAGACGTTCGGATCGAAACCCAAAGCGTCCAATTCGCGACATATCTTGATCAATCTATTGTTCAATATAATCGAATTGAGGAAGAAACCGAACAGTCCATCGTTGAATAAATATTTGATCGTGTACTTGATGATCCCCCGCATCGCATCGGCATCAATCTCTCATTATTTTTCGCGAATCGTTCCCATAGGATATATTCAGAAAACGAGCTAGTTCAAACATTTCTTCGATCATGAAGAACGAGCATCTCGGTAAATCAGCAAAGTCCTACGAATACATCGAATTCTTTAGGATTGTCTTGACTGTTAATCAACGTTTAACAAAATCATCGCGAATCTTATCTTTGATGCATAGGATAAAACCATCTAACGTATTGTAAAATATTTCAGAAACTTATCAAATGTATAAAGATGTGTGCTTCGAAGTATGCACCGTTACCCATTGGAAAATAAACAAGTTCAATCGATAGTCTAAATATCGATTAAGAATATGTAGATTAGTTCGATCTATATATTTTTCGCACAAACAAAGATACGATATTTATATACACATACTTAATATGATACCATGATAATATATCAAGGGTTTATTAAACACGTGCTGTGAGTATAATAAACTAGTTACGGTTGAACCACCTGACTTTGTTAACTCGGTGACTTGCAGTGCCAGCAAAATTCAGGGTCCACCGAATATGCTAATATGTTTTACGTTAAGTGCTCTGATGCATTGGCGCGAGACCCTTCATCTAGTGGGATTCCGATAGGGGTGAGAAAGAGAAAGGGGAATTTGAAACTCTTGAAAATGTGAAAGAAAAAGAGTAGGAGGTATGCTTGTACGTAGAAATAAAGAAAACGGAAAGAAGCCAAGTAGAATCGAGTAAAGGATGGAAAAAGATAGATAGAGAGCTAGTATTTCCGGAATTTTTCGGAGAGACAACTATATCCATAAATACATACATATATATATATATATATATATATATATATATACATATATTATACTTTATTCGCATAGTCTCTTCGCGCGGATCAATACTTGTGACGCCGCGATAGAGCATAATAACTACACGATGGCTGACATCATTAAACAATATATGTATACGTATTTGGATATACACATATGTGGATATGTATATTATAGATTTATTAGTAACGTATACCTGGCGTAAGGAGCGATGGCTCTTTATCCTATGCAGCTTAATAAGATTGTAATTAGTTTTAAGCATTGTCAATAATAGTGGCTGAAATTTCGCTCCGAAGCTTCGTTCTTTTATCTCGGTTTGGGTATACATAAAAGATTCATTTAACAGGGATTCATTTGATAAAAAGGGAAAGAGAAATATCAAAGGACCCTTCCGTTCTCATTACTGTCGATATATACATACCTAAACGTTCTTTAACGCAATTATAAGCTTGAAAATGCAATTCTTCTAATTGATTATAATTCCTAGGGTGTTTGTTTTGTATACCGATAGAAATCAATGATCTACTCTGTGTGTGTGTAAAATATTATCAAATCTCTGTTCCTCTTTCCCCCTTGTTCTATATTTTTCCAAGATCACTGATATTAAAAAGTTGTCGATAGAAGAGCTAAGTTGGAAATGAGAAAGAGATTTCAATATCGTTGTAGGCGTTGTTTGTTTATGCATTAATACATACTCGTTTTAGTTGAATTGCTAAAAAAGTCTATCTGCTCGTAATTTGACTTTACGAATGTGGGTTGACTAAAACATGATAACGGAACAATGCGTGGGAGTTAGAAGATTCCCTTTTCGCGATGCTCCCGTAAAATCGAAAGGATCAATACTTTGATACTGGGCAAGACCACTAAGGGCGCTCTCTTCTCGAGAATATCGTGAGTGCGGTTGACGTGAAAACTGGCAGCCATCGGGGAAAATATCTCGTCGAGGACCTCTTCGTTTGCTCTGTTCATCTACTTGGACCAACCATCCTGGTAATGAAAAGAACTTCTTCTATCTTATTTTCTAGCATACACGCGTAGATAAATTAAGAAATATTGTTGTTGTTCGATGAAAGATATTAAATATGGCGTGTTACCATTAATCAATAAATATCGATTAATCAATGTTTCATTATCATACACCGTTTTCTTCATTACAGCTTTCTTAGAGTATAATTACCTCTTCTCTTCTCTCTCTCTCTCGCTATGCCGCATTGTTTTCTACTTCTCTCGATAGCGGCTGCTACTCAGGCGTCGCTATATTTACAACCTACGATTCAGGTAAATATTTTTAATCTTGATTATTATAGATATAGATCTACCGCTAACGAGTTAATCGATTTCAATTAGTCAATCTATCGATTTTTTTAGGAGGATCGTCTTTGGTATACGAG
The DNA here is from genome assembly GCF_001313835.1 of Polistes canadensis. Classification (NCBI taxonomy): domain Eukaryota; kingdom Metazoa; phylum Arthropoda; class Insecta; order Hymenoptera; family Vespidae; genus Polistes; species Polistes canadensis. The sequence continues at coordinate 33,850 of NW_014569840.1, forward strand.
TCTCCAAATTGTCTTGGACAGTTTAAACAAATTAAATGACGTAGTTGATTCCTACGCTGATTACGTAGATAATTCTCGATTGCCTGATGATTTTGATAAAGCCAAAGAGATACCGATAGATCTACCGGCTGATTACGAAGTCGTCGATACATTTAATCCTAATCCAAGTATTCGCGATCAAGAATACCTGCGACATAGTACTCTGTGGAGTCATCAGCACGTCAATGATTATTACAGGGGTAACGATAGACACAGGATGCAGGGTGCTGGTAGAATTAAAGGTGGAAATAATGAAAAAACTGAAAATGCATTACCTGCTTATTGCACACCACCAAATCCTTGCCCAATAGGATACACTAGTGAGTGATCCTTGTTTGTTTTCTTTAAGACGTCCACCCCAGTTAAAATAGGCTACCTGTAATTAGGTGGCTTGTTTTACGCGGTGTCATGATGACTTTTTTATATGCTGTTTATAAATTAACTTGAAAAAATTATACTTGATCTCAATCAGGTGAGAACAACTGTCTTGTCGAATTTGAGAACACGGCAACGTTTAGTCGTCATTATCAAAGTGCACAGGATTGCATGTGCGATACCGAACACATGGCAGATTGTCCATCTAATACTAATGAGCTTCCTGGTATGCGTATTTCCAATTCCGATTTTGATCGGATCGTCGAAGAATTTCGGGTAAGTCATTGAGTGTCTAAAATTCAATGTTCTTGCTTATTCGTGATTTTATTTTTAGGAAGAGAATCCTTTCTTCCAAGGAGAAAAATTACCAATAGCTGCAAAGAAAGGTATAAATGTAATTTACTAAAAACCCAATAATATATGGAAATATTATTTATCGAGTATCTCTACACTCAAATTTAATAACTCTATGTATTACGCTTGATGGAAAAATATTATATACGTATTAAATAACAAAATTATTATAATATATACTTATGTCGGAAAGAGAGAGAAAGGGGAAGATAGAGAAAAAACAAGTTACGTGCTTAAGTTATTCATTTGGTCTGCATAGATTATTACAATTTTTTTAAATATATGTGTGCATTAAAACGACCACACGAAAAAATGCTATTACCAAATCGAACAGTATAGTTCATTGATGTAAAAAATGTGTAAAGTATATATATTGATATATGTATGTATGTATGTATAAATAAGGTGTTGTATCGGGACGGATGGTTTTACATGTAAAAAGAAGAAACATTTTTTTCGTTTCAAACGATTCGTTCTATACATTTTATTAACAAATTTATCATGCAGTTTTATTTTAAATTCCATAAAAAAAACGAATATGATCTGACTAGGTACAAGATATCTTACATATCGCTCCGCTGCAAAGTTTCCACTACGATACTACTCTTGATAGGATATGAAATAATTGTGCGGAATAATTTATTATACATTCTCGATTTATACATATATAAACAATCTCGAGTCACGAGGAATTATGCCTTACTTAATAATAAATCTATATTTAGAATACATATGTATAAAAAACATAATTTTATCTTGCAAAGGAATAAATTCGTTCGAGAAATTGTTGATAATTCGACTCATTGCGAAAATATCCTTTTTTCTTCGAGATGTAACACACACGCGAGACAATTGCAGCTCAGCCGTCCGTCCTCGTTAAAATATTATTCCTTTTAATATGTTAACGATTTTAAATTAATTATTAATAATTATTCATTATTAATTATTATCTCGTTCCTTCATCAAATTGAGTTCTCTTTTCAATCAACTTAAAGTCGATTTATTTTCGACATTTTATTTAATATTTAAACTAATTGTTTATATACATTAATGATGTATATTTCTTTTAGAAAGTAATACTTGAACACTCACCATCGTCGATTTTTTTTATTCTTTAGAAACTATTCTTTCCGATCGATTAGATAGCTTTCTTATATCACATTTGAGCTGTTCGTTGGCTGTATCTCCAATTGATTTGATCTTTTTTATTACACTTTATACCGTTCATTTGCTTTTGTCAAGATCGTAAAAAAAACAAGAAGATACACCCACGCACGCACGCACGCACACACCAAAATATTTAAGTAATACTTTTAATAAATGAAGTTTCGCGTTTATATGTAAGTGTGTTTTGATAAATTATAAAAAAATATTAGTTTAAAAAGATACAAAAATAAGAATTATAAAGATTATGATATAGTCTTACTACTTTCTAAAACTTTTCAATATTGGATAAATATTAATTAATGCATCTCGTAATTCGGATCGATCTTTTGCACCTGCAATATAAAGTATGTTGATATATTGACAGATAAGTTAATAGAAAGATATATAATCTTTTAAATCTTACCAGTTAATACGATCTTTCCATTGACAAATATAAGTAACACTACCCTTGGCAAAACCATCCTATATATTAAACCTGAATATATTTCTGGTTCATAACTAGAGAACTGACCATGCTTGTGGTTTAAATTTTCTAATTTAATAGGAAATTTAAGATCACACGTAGCAACTATATTTTGTATCTTAAAATTATAAAATTTGACCTACAATGAAAAAGTATAATAAGAATATAATTAAAATATAATTCTATAAAAAAACAAAGTGCATACGCGTGCTTATCACCAACGTCTTACCGGAAAGCCCAATTTTTGTATAATTCTAGCAAACTTTCTTGCTGCTAAACAAGAATCTTCTTCGCTTCTAGCTCCAGTGCAGACTAATTTTCCAGAACGAAAAATTAAAGCTGTTGTTGTGGGATTACGGATTCTCATAATTAATCCTGTAAATCTTGCTGGATTATATTCTGAATTTCTAGTCCTTGTATTAATGTACATAAGTCTTAACTCTGTACCTAAGTTAACTGTAGAAACGACATTTCTACAATATACATAGCATAAGATTAAATATATAATCATTTAATAACAATACTTTAACGAATACTCTAACAAAGAAACATACTGTACACAAGCCTCTGGAATTTCTTTAATACTATTGGGAATATTAGGTACCATTGGATTCATGGTAGTCAATGGATTAACATTTTGAGACGTACTGGGCCGTGGCACGGTAGTCTGTAATCAACTTATCTTTATAAACCATTCTTTAGATAGAATGAACAGCTCAATAAATTTGTATGTTATAGCCTACCGATAATGGCGGAGCCATGCATATATCTTCTGTAATATTTCTCGCAGGAGTATTCAGTAGTTGTTTTAACTCGTTGTCGTCTTGCTCGGAAGCAGTCATTTTTCTTTATTGTTTGCAAACTAAAGACTTAATTAAAGGCACTTCTTAGAACACGTGGCTGACCGGTTTACAACTGTTACACCTGAAATTATTCTTGAAACTCGCTTCAGCAGTAGTCAATGGATGGCGCTACTTACTTCATCGAGCATAATAGAAACTAGACCATATTTTAATTGTAGAGAGATTGATGAAATGTTGAAAAACTTCTAAGCGCTCGTATCGATAAGCTACAATTATTAATAATTTTCACAAAAATATCAATCTTCTAATTTCATCATTATTATACATAGCAAACAGTTACCGAAAAAATACTCGATACGCATGCGTAGCACTAATATTTGTATCGATCAGCTGATTCGAGAAGCGGCAAATATAAAAATACATACATGTGTGCGTTGTTTGTCATTTGTGATTATCATAAAAAATTACAAATATCACATCTACATATATATTTCACTCTTTAATGATGTTCTCTTTAAAACTATTCGTTATAAACAAAATTATGCATCAGGCTTTGATACAAAAATATGTATCAGGCTTTGATGTCAATTTGTTGCCATTGACAACGTAACGTTTCGTTACGGTTACAGAGTTTTATGTTAAGGGTAAATGAAAATAGCACGTATTATCTTGAACTAGTGCAATTTGAAATCTCGTTCGTTGATATTTCTCTCTCTCTCTCTTCGAAAGAAAACCAAAAAAAATTACGATGAGTTCAATTTTTGGTGGTGAGAGTGGTGACAATAATGTGAATGTTATCATTTTCGATGCATCAAAGAATGGCAGAAAATTAAACGAGGAATTCAAAGTACTACAAAGGAAATTAAAACCAAAATGGAAATTGATCGAGTAAATAATATTCATCGACAATTTTTTCGGCACAAACGTGTGTTTCGCTTTCCAATTCCAATGTAATTTCTTGTAGAAACAACGATACAATCACCGAAGAATCACTGGCGAGTGGCAAAGTATTGGTACTTCCAGGGCCGAGAAATAAATTCACTGAAATAGAAATGAACACGATTCGGAATTTTGTCAACGCTGGCGGTAACGTTTTGGTGATGCTAGGTGAAGGTGGCGAAAACAAATCAAACACGAACATTAATTTTTTAATAGAAGAATTCGGAATAATGGTGAACAATGGTAGAAAATTATATGAGGTCGACGGGCCTTCGTTTTTCATTGTAAATATGTAACAAATTATTAATCATATCAACGTTTCAGACAGTGTGCTACGTATGAGCTATAATCAAACGTTACATCCGAAAGAGTGTCTCGTTTCTCAAGGCTTGTCGAACAAATCGATGTTTTTGAAGAACCACAATGAATATTCGTAAGACCATATTTAATAAAAAAAAAAAGCAAACGACATTTATTATATATTGTACATCTATTTATTCTATATGACCTAATCAATCAGAGATATCAATTTCCTATATCCATATGGTGCAACATTGAACGTGGTGCGACCATCGATGGTCGCTCTGTCAAGCGGCTCGATTGCTATTCCAATGAATAGACCTATATGTGCTTACTATTCTGGTAAAAACGAATCTGGTAAATTGGTCGTTTTGGGCTCGGCTAGAATGTTTACGGATGCCTATATCGAGAAAGAGAAAAATAGTGCCTTGCAAGAAATGATTTTTGATTTCTTCGATTCAAACGATACAACTGAGAAGGATTTTCAACCGGATGATGTCGATGTAAGTCTATGAAAAAATATTATTCAAAGAGGGAAATAGATTTTTTTAAATTTAATTTATACGAATATTTCAGTTTTGGGAATACAATTTTGTACCGGATATAACACAACAAGCAGATAATCCAAAAGTTTGTACGCAAGATCTCGACAATATCGACATTCCGCGAGAATATATGAAATTGTTTAAGCATCACTTTTACTCGATTAATTTGAATATGGTACCGGCTGCTATAAAGGCATACGAAACTTTGGGAATAAAACACAAACCATTGAGCTTAATACCACCTAATTTTGAGGCACCTCTGCCAGCCACTCAAGCATCGGTAAGAATTTTACGAAGATATTAATATGAGATTTACGAATTCGTTGAAAATAATTATTCTCAACGAATATGGTATTTCTTCCGAGGTCTTTCCACCGAGCTTTCAAGAATTACCACCACCAGCATTAGAATTATTTGACTTGGATGAAGCATTTAGCTCTGACTTATTAAAATTATCTCAATTGACAAATAAATATATGTCGACGAAGGATTTATCAAATGACGTTGAATTAGATCATTATATTAGAGAATTTGGAAGTATATTAAGGATAAGTAATTCCGATACACATACGGCCAATGAAGTATTGAATCATGTTTTTCAAAAAATTTGTAGCTATAAGACCATGCAAGATAGAAATGAATATTCTTGAAAAAAATACGAATAATAAAGCAAAAATTTGTGTTGCATGTAATATAAAAGGATTTTCTTGATAGGTACCGCACCCATACTTAGATTTTTAAATATTATATTTAGATACATACATAAGTATATCGATTAACAATCGATATAATGAAGGTATTCGATGCTGTCGGCCATGGAGTCTGCATACAAGGAGGACGATCGCCGTGTTATAAATGTGGGTACAATATTCACAATGAAAAGATGATTTCTATTGCCACTAGAGAGCGCGTCTAGTCGCTAAGTCTGATTTTTAAAAACAGTAATTAAAACAAAAACATCAAAGAAAACTATTAATTTCATTTGTTTTTATTTATAAAATCACATGTACTTAAATCTAAACTTAAGAACATCACCGCCGCCCTCGTGGATAATTATCGTACTCGATATTAGTCATTTTCAACAACACAAATTCGACGCAAATGCCTATCTCGATTGTCCTCCTTGTATATAGCTTCGTTATGCCGGCCTTCAACTTGCCGACTGCATAATGCATATGTATATGTGTATCTTTCAGGCAATTCATTTGTTATGCAATTTTGTCCTAAACAAATTAAAGATTTGCTGGACCCTAACTATGCGTTCAAAGCTTCATATTATCTGTTATCCTTTTTATTTTATAAATAGTATACGAATTGTGTTACGGAATGCAAGAAAAAACAATTTATATGATGTTTAAAAAATCACAACATATGTATACAACTATTCATAGGTACATTATGTATATATTATGTATATATGTATATATAATTATGAAGAGAAATACTTTGGCGCCGGGTTCGTGTAGCAGTAGTAAACTATCTGATGCGAAGAAATGTAAGAAAAGATGGCAGCACCATACGCATTATAAACATTGCATCTGTTGTGCATTTTTCTTGATAAGTGATCCAAAATATTGTTGTCTGTTTTAGATTTTAATGTAATGAGTTACTTAACGTTGGTAACGCGTCCTAGATATTTTAGCCTTAAGCGTAATAGAAAGAGGTCGATCCTCAACCCAAAGAGTCCTAGTAGCATCAGTTGAAAAAATAGGTCGTTACGCAGAAAGACAGTTGAAAGATAGTTCACATTAAGCATCTTGTGGCCAATCTTTCCGTAGATTAATTGCATTATATATATATTTGGTTAATCCCACAAACGTGTATATAGTGAAACCAGAATGTCAGTGTTCTTCGTGAATACGTAAGTATATATATACATATACGTATATGTATATCAATATATATATATATATATATATATGATATGGTGGCTTAATATTGTGTGAGGTTATATTTAAATGATATTCTTTTACTAATAAATAATACTAATATAATATACTTGTCGCATGTTTCTGTGCGATTCATGAATTCCTATAATAAAAAATCTATAAGATTTTAATCATATTACTATACTCTGATTTTTACATATTTTGTAGTAATCAAGATAGCGAAGTTGAAGGAGATTCCAATGGTGATTTACAAATTGCATCGCCTGGCAGCTCCGAAGCCCAACAAAATTTAATACAATTTTGGCCAAAAGTTACAGAAGAAATAAAAAAGATTAGAACGGTAAGAAAATTTGTTTTAGTTGAACGATTAAATGCATCTAGCAGAATTCCTAATTGTAAGTTTTGATATAATTCTTTTGATTCTCAGATAGATCAAAAGACACAATCGCTACCACTGGCGAGGATAAAAAAAATAATGAAATTGGACGGGGATGTTAAAATGATAAGTGCGGAGGCTCCAATGCTTTTTTCTAAAGCAGCAGAAATCTTTATTCATGAGCTAACTCTTAGAGCGTGGGTACACACAGAAGATAATAAAAGACGCACACTTCAGAGAAACGATATAGCAATGGCAATAACTAAATACGATCAGTTTGATTTTCTTATTGATATTGTTCCTAGAGATGAACTTAAACAAAGCAAAGCGCAAACAGAAAGCACAGTCCGCACATCTATGAACTCGGATCAAGTACATTATTACTTTCAATTAGCACAGCAGCAAGCTTCGGCAAATCAAAATGTACAAAATAATGGTACGGCGACTCAACCTATACAAATTGTACAACCCTCCACAGGGCAAATACAAACAATAAACATTGGTAGTCCAGTTGAACAGGTAATTTCTTTTGTGTTTATTAGATGCTACAACGAAGCGAACGTAGCAATATTATTGTTAATATAAATATTTCTATCCTTCATTTGAATAATTTTCTCAGGAGACATCGAACACGAGTACGACTCAAACCGTTACTGTGCAGAGTCCACAACAGTCTTCGGGTCAACAAATAATCCAATTACAACAGACACAACAAACTCCAACTTCTCAGACTGGAGGAATTCAAATAGTACAACAAATTGTAACTCCCACTGGAGAAATTCAACAAATACCTGTAACTATACTATAAAAGAAGATAAGCTTATTATACCAGAGATCTTAAATGTAACTTTATTGATATTCTATATTTTGATTATTTTCTTCAATTCATATATTCAAAATTTTTACAGATACAATTGACTCCCCAACAACTGCAAATGATACGCATGCAGGTTCAAGGAGGTAGTAATCAACCTATCATAATTCAAACTGCTCCCATTCAAACTCAACCTCAGCTCATACAAGTCGCGCAGGGTGCACAAGCACCAGTTTTCTTACAAACCAGTGCTGCTGACAACGAGTAACACAGTAACGTATAATAGTTTTAAGTAATATTACTTGTTTGCATTAAAATTTTGAGATATTTACGTTACTTCCGGAACAAACGACTGTTGTTTCAAAAATGATATCTACGCTACTTACCTATTATTATCGCGTTTTCTTATTCGCTGTGTAATAATATGGAAGATAAAGAAGTGATAAATATCTTAAAAATCTCATCCGCGGAAGGAAACTTTCCTATTATTAATTATTATTAATTAACATCAAACGTCGTTACGTCAGAAATTCCGATGCTTCGTGTATACCTATTTCTACTGCAACGTATCAAATGACTCATTTTTTAAAAGTCATATGTTGTTTAATGGTGTATGTATAGTATAAAATATTTGTCTATCTTTTTCATGCAATAAGAATTTTTGACTCACAAAATAGCACACTGTAACTTATAAGAAATTCTACCAGAAAGTTAAAAAGAGTCACGACGGGTCCGCCGTTAATATTAAAATTTAGTGTTAATACTAGGTGAGCTGTTATGAGAGTGAAAATCATTACGACCAACAACAGGGTACTCATTAAAAAAAAAAGTATTATTATAACAAAGAATTAATTATAATTAAAGGGGGTACCGCTAACAGGTTAAATGATTAATATAAAATTGTATGATAAAAAATAAAATCTTTTATAAATTATTCCTAACATTTTAGAGAGAGATCCTTTTATCGTTTTTACCCTGGTGTCTCATCAAACCTGGTCGTAGGTGTGTCCACCGACCCAGGTGGAAACAATTAAAAAAGCTTATCTATTAAGTGATTTGAATCGTTCGTAATTTTTTATTGGGTATTTCTTCAAGGACGATCGAATATCGCTAGCGCGTTATAAGATGTCTCTCGAAGGGTTGTCACTGAAGTGAAATGAGGTGAATTGAAGCAAGGTAAGGTGAAGAATAAAGATAAGCAGCGAACGCAAGATGTAATCTGATTCGTGCGTCGCGTTTCTTGGCCGCTGACTGCCTCGCATGGTTGAGCTTAGGACTGGCTGGTGCAACTTGTATTATGTTTCACGTTACTGTGGTTCTTGTCTGGTAAATCTTGAGACTCCTTATTTTCTTTGACGATCTCGTAATATTGCACGGCGATCAAATAATAATCTATACAAATTTATAAATACGGTTAACTTGGGTACTACGTACGTACGTAGGACATTGGTTAGGAAAAGATTAGAGTTTTCGGAGTAAGAGATCGATCTCGTGAGAAAAAGAAAGGCAAGGCGCATATAAGAAGTACATATATCTATAAATGTTTGTAATATCGCGGAAAGAAGGAAAATCCCAAAAATATAGGAAGTTCGATGGGGGAGTAAATGAAGGAGAAAAAAGAGGAGGTAAATGATGGTTTGCGTTTACTATTGTAGGCGTTGACCCTCCAGACTAACGGAAAAGAAAAAAATAGTAGAAGAGAAGAGAATAAAAGAAAAAAAAAAAAGAAGCTTCTATTAGCACGGAACAAAGATGTACTCCACACATTTAGTGACGTTGGCCGAGCATAGTCCTCGGTGGTCGTCAAGGATACGAACCAAATGCGCACGCAACGTTGCGATCTCTTAAAAAGAAGGAGGAGAAGAGGGTTGAGAAGGATCTCGGAGGCGTCTGGAATACGCGCCGTGACGAGGCTCTTACATTAGAGCACTATAACAAGAGATATATTCCAACCAGGCCACAATCCTACGCCACTGCCTGGATACTCGGATTTCACGACATGTTTACAAAGATCCTAGAGATAAGTTGAGAATGGCCGCCGTACAGCCCCATGCCTCCTACAGCATGGGTGTAAGGTGACAGCTGCCTGCGCCTGCGTTATGCTTGCACACAGGGTGTCCGAAAATTAGCCGGCCGGCCGGCCCGAGGACCCTCGTAAATCACGAGTTCGCGCCACATGATTGACCCGTTAGAGTAACGCCTTCTAACTTTAGCCTAATTGAAATTTCCATAACTTTTTCTTCCTTCCCCTTCCTTTCCATTTATTCGAATATTATTAAAATCGTTTGTGATCCTTCTTTACACTTGACTCGATTCGAGACATCGACGATAGTTTTCTACGAAACTAAGCGAAGAGTTAAAAAACTGGTTTGGCGATTAACAGGCCGATAACCGACGCAATCATTTTAATCCGCTCCCTCGACGAACAAGAACGTCGTAAAAAAACGTTTATACATTTCTACGCGATAACGATCAATGGATTTTGCCGATTTTTCTTTTATCTATTCGCATACGTACATATATTATATGTATTTGTTTCTTAAAAAACCGGGACACCCTGTATAACATGGCGAACGCGCGCGTTCGTGCTCGTCTTCTACTCTCGTCGATGTTCTCCAAAGTGTTCTTGTGTGAGAATGTGTTCCACAATCCGCTCTCCCACACAAGAATATAAGAGGGAGAGAAAGATATGTCGTTTACTTAGTTTGTTCTCTACGAGCTCACCTTCCTAAGAGCTTCATGCATCTGCATGTAGAAATATTTTTCCTGCTTACACGTAGATACTTGTGCAATCAAGTACACATATATATATATATATGTATACGATGCCATCGAGAAATGTGACGCGAAAAAATTGGACATTATTTTTCTTTATTTTCTTTTTATCCTCCCTATATGATGAAATCGCTGATAATACGAAAATACTCGGATACGTACGTAAGTCGGTATATAAATACAAATCCCACATTATATAATATTATAAATGTTATGCGCCAGATTATCGATTTGATCATTCGTCGTACATTTGACGTACCAAGGAGGAAGACGACTTGGGGCGATGGTTCATGCATTTGCCTATTCTAAGTTTACACATCGTGCTCCTCCGCGTATTTTATGATAAATATATACAAGAGTTGGATCCGTGAGCTTTCTTCTATCAATTTCTAATCATTTGGACGAAACACTACGAGTTACTTTTGATTTGGAACTTTCAACTCGAGGGCTCGAACACTGTCTTGGGACAGGCGTGAAACGTGTATCTATCGAAAAACGTGCTTAGAATTTGTCTTTCCTTTTGAGAATTTACGAATTATCGTTATGTTAGAATAAAAATCTTGGCAAAATTTGGTATATCATGTATTCCAGTTTAACTTAAGAGTCGAAAACACGCGCACGCTTGCACGCACAAACAAACAAACAGACAAATTTGCACGTGCATTCGTACGAGTTAGACGAGTTAGACAACGGCGCGGACACGGGTCGATAATACGAAAATTTCTGACGCGCCTTTAGGAGAGAGAGAGAGAGAGAGAGAGCGAACACGTGCTGCCCTTTTGCACGACAAATAGGAATTATCCGAGGGACAAGAAAACGAGCCGCTTTCGTTGGGGGTTGCTGCTTCATAGCCGAATACTCGACAAAGGGAATTAGTATTTTCGCATAATGACGGATAAGTGGCAGTCAAAAGAATCATCCATTGACTAATCTTTTCCTTCGTTTTACTCGAAAAATATTTATTTGCCGCATTGATATGTGGCAAACATTTGAAATGATACGACATAACGAGAAAAAGTGAATCAGGAATTGCAGATATTATAAATGCACTTTTGTGGATATTCCTAAAAACCATGGTCGAGTCGTGCTATTGTAAGAGCACGTCATAACGCATAATAGAACAAAGTTAGGTGGTGAACTATATGCATTGCAAATTAGGAATATGTTAGCGCACGTCGTCCTTGGAAACTTTATGTAAAGTTTTCAGGGAAATTTGAGAATCCGTCTAACGGAGAACGCAGCAGCAATCCAGGACGACGATGGGGGCGATGTGTAAGTGATGGAAGCGCTGAAACAAAGTTCCTACCCCTATTTCGCTTCCTCTTCATTAACATAATCAAAAGACGCAGTACAGGTACAAGTTACTTATCTTTTCGAGAAGTTTTATTTTCAAATAGCGCTCAATATCGCTTAAAAACGATAAAGATGATAATGCAATTATCACTAAAATCCCCAATTCCATATGCGTTACTTATTTCATCGGCTTTATTTTAATCAAATATTTCTCCTTATCTTTTTCTCAATTGTCGTCGTACAAAACAAGATAGGGGTACGATGGGATAACTAAACAATTATTATTATTATAACTCGATATTTCATTATCAGATCGCATTGCGAGAGAAAAAGAAAGCCCCGAGAGTTTATTTGAACGAAAGAAGCTAACGTATCTCGACTCAAAGGCTCGCTTATCGTATACCGTGATCGATAATAAAAGAGAAGAGAAGAGAAGAGAAGAGAAAAGAAGAAAAGAAAAAAGAAAAGAGCCTTCTCTTTCTCTTTTTCCCTCGCACTTCCGAGAAATCGAACGTTATGACGCACCGACGGCGGACCACCTCCCATCAAGAGGAACGTGTCCTTTTACGAACTTTGACCTCTCGTCTCTATGTGTGGACGAAGAAAAAAAATAATATTTTTATCGTGTTCAACGCCAAAGATCCGAGTTCATTGATTATCCTTTGCTCGTCTGTAATACGCGCTTTACATGATTTACAATTAATTTTCGTTAGATCCCAAGTAATACCGATTGTCGCACACGCGGAGAGTTCCTTGTTAAAAATACATTAAGAAGATACAGATGTGCATATGCATAATGTATGCAGATGAAAATTGTAGGACAATAAATAAATTTACGCGAGATGATTCGCATATACATACATTATATTTAGCATATCCTGTTGTCGCTCATCGGTTAATGAGCTTCTCTCTCTCTCTCGGTTTAAGGTCAAGAAACCGTTCTCGTTCTCTGTTTTGTCTTTTATCAAAAAATAGTACATTATATATATAAAATTACGCGATCAAATGAGAAATAGAAAGTAAAGGATTGCCTTAAGGAAATGATCGAAATGCATCAAATTCCACCAATCGCGACGTGGCGTCTTGTTGTTATCAAGATCGTTCCAGGATCGTTCCAGGATCGTCTCCTTTAATTACTTCTTCCGTTCCCTCCTTTTCATACTCTCTTCTCTTTCTTCTGCTGACACCTCTACCATTCCCCCTACCTTCCCGAGAAAACCTGTCTTTACGAGACACGACAATGTGACGATCCAAACGAATCATCGAATCTCGCCAAAGAACGAGGATGCGCTTCTACTTTTGTGGTTCATTCGAATTCTATTAAAAATTTGCGAGATAAGACAACGCGCGAATGAATATTAACAAAATAGATTTATTTACAAAAAATGCAAACTCTAAGTAATTCAGTTAAAACACAGCATCCGTACAGGGACATTGGAAACACGTTAAACACGTTTGATTAATCGAATAAATTCACACAAACAACATTTGAACAATTATTATTAGTCGTAAAGGTCGGATATAAGTGTAATAATATTTATAAATAATATTGAAGAAATTTCGTGTAAAGTAGCATTCGAAGGACCGAATAACAGCGAGAAATTCACTAAACCGAATGAGAAAGAGATGGGGTAATAGGAGAGGGGGTAGTAGGGAGATGGAGGGAGTCGGACGACCACGTGACCATCGGGCGGGGGTGGCCAGGCGACATTTCGCATGCTCAGAACACGCCAGGCTGCGGCGTATCGCACATTGAGGGACGCAAACAGAGGGAAAAAAGGCTATAGGAGATTTTCAAAAGAGACAAAATACAGGAACAACGAAAGAAGAAGAAGAAGAAGAAGGGCAAACTGAGTGAGCTGCTCGATTATTCCACGGTTCGCCAAGTTAGCAGGAATTCTGCTCGACGTTCTTTCGAAAATTCGTTAAAATCCTTTTAAAATCATATTAAACGGGAGAGGGAGAGAGAGAGAGAGAGAGATAGAGAAAGAGAGAGAGAGACAGAAAAATAAACTGTTGGGGAAGAAAGAAAGTGGCTACGTTGGTGGTGTATAGCGCGTGTGTCAGATCTGTTTTTTTCGTTTGAAAAGAAAAGAATCGTAAAATAGGGTGGAAAGATTGAACCCCCGCCGCTCCAACCCCCCCTTCCTTCCTTTTGTTATTAGAAAAGTGCTCGTTTCTTTTAATAATTGATACTTCCTTTGAATTTTTGTTGATCGGTCGAAGACTGAGAAGAACAAAGAATACAAGAAAGTTTATTCGAAGAAACGTGTTTGGTTCGTCGTTCTGGACGTAAGTCCTTTGTGGGCGAGATGCTACTATGGATCTGGAAAGTGCGAGAAAAGTGAGATAATAAAGAGAGAAACGAAGCAAATAGAGATTAAGATTAGAGCGAAGGAGACGATAAAGGGGGAAGAAAAGAAGAAACAAACAAACAAACAAACAAACATACGTATAACAACGGGGAAGAAGGTATATCGTGAAAGTACGTAATCAAATTTTTGCCAGGTACGTTGCTCATTAGTTTGTTTTAATTTTTAAATAAAATGAATTATTAATAATGTAAGAGAAAGATATTGAAAATTTTTCTTTGTTCTTTTCTCACGATGTCAAAATCCACACGTGGCCCGCCAACTTTTTGAAAAACATTTCTTTATAGATACGTGCACACAAGTCGAACGATAAATTAATTTGATAACCAATTGCAATATTTCGATTGTTCACATTGCACTGCTATTTTGTATTCGGTATACGCGGAACATGCATAAATGTTAACGCGTACAAGCTAACAGCTGTTGAAAACCGTCATTATCAATTGAGCATGCGTAACATATGCATCTAATTCGGCTCGTTACCAGTAATGTATTTTAATTGGTCTTACGCGTTCACAGTATCAAAGAACGCAAGCGTTTACTAAAAGTTATTTCGCGCTAAAGATAATCCCCCAATCCTAGATTCAAATTTCAAGGAAAACTTAGAGCATTTCAAGAGTATTTCATCGATTATATCCTTCTTTATGGGGAATATCATTTGGAAACGCTGTTTTTTTTCTTTTTTTTTCTTTTTTTCAAATAAACGAAACTGACTTTGTAATTATCAATATCATTAAACAATAATACAAGGTTTCTCAGAGTTGTATATATGTTTACATTTTAAAAATAAGAAATACATTCTTATGGTCTTGTGTTTGATAGAGCCGTGAGAAAAGAAAAAAGATAAGACAAGGATGATATCGAGGAAAAAGAGAAAAGTTTTTTGAGAATATCGAGGAGCACGCATGCATTCGTAGGCACGTCGAGTCGTATCCATCGAAAAGCAAACATCTTAAAAGCGGTTGGTCTCTCGAATTTCTTCTCTCTATCCCTTGAACGCTCGTAAGGGGTCCGCCAAAGGACCCGTACCAAAGCCCTAGGTCCTTTTGGACGAGAATCTTTTGTCTTGCCCGGCTGCAACTATTCTATTTTTCTTTCTCTCTCTTTCTCTCTTTTTCTCTTTCTCTCTCTCTCTTTCTCTTTATTTTTCTTTTTTCCCTTCTTTCGAACGCATAAACGAAGAATGAACTAGAAGGAACGAGAACGTGTGCGTGTCATGACCGAAAAAAGGAAGCTGCAAGTCGCGTCGCACGCATTTTTAAGTTTTCTTTTTAAAATAGGAAGGATCCGTATCGTAAATATACATGCGCGAATACAGAATCATTTTCTACGTGAAATTAAATTATATAAGTATCTTGATTAAAGTAAAACTTTGATAATGTTAAGTATACGTAATATGTATCTATAGAATGGTATATGTTTATACGCGTGTATACACACGTTCGTATCTTCAGTTATTATAATAGTAGTATGTGCGAACTAAGCAGCTTTTTCCGACGACGACGGACACTTTGCTGGTAAAGTCTGTGTCCTATGTAAGCGTGGACATACCGGTAGATAATTCGTTTAGATAAACGGAATTCCGTTCATCTCGTTTCTCTTGCTTATCGTTCCTGGTAAAACTTGCAACGCGAACTTACTGGCAAATCTTTTGGGCTGAATCAGCGGCTATTATTCTTTTCTTTACATTGCTTTCCTTTGTCCCTTTAGATCTAAGAGAAATATTAGGGACGATTAGATATGTGATTCCGTTATTTCTGAAGTGGTCGCATTCGATAGAGTTAGGAGGAGGAGGGAGACCCCCCTTACGCAAGAGTCTCTCTTTCAGCGATGGAGTTGGCGATGGGTGGTGGTCGGAGGAGGTGGTCGGAGGAGGTGGTCGAAGGTAGTAGACTCACGCACAAGGGCGGAGCACGCTGAGAAAAAGAGAGAAAGATAGTGTGACTTGGCAACATAAAGAATACGTAATGCAAAACGATGCGAAAAGAGATTTCATTGGCCGACTCCAAAGGTGTTCCTCGTGCACGCCTACCACCACCAATCCATGCTTCACTCCACCTCCTCTTATTCGACACGCAATTGGCAGGGCTTGATGACGCGTTCTCCGTACCAACTAACTTCGACATCTCTTTCCTATATCCTATATCCAGAGATCGTCCAGAAAGACCTTGACCATTTACAATTACTATTTTTATTCTAATATAATCGAAAGGCATAGATAGATAGAGAGAGAGAGAAAGAGAGAGAGAAAGAGAGAGAGAGAGAGAGAAGTGTACACGAGCTGTATTCACAGGTTTCACGTTTAACCCTTCAAAGTTTAATACGAAAAAAAATCATGTTAATGCTATCCTGGATGAAATTTCATCTCACCGTATTATCTTTCATTTTACATAGCAATAGGAAAAACATAAATGCGATTAAAAATTTGGATTTTATTATTTAATATCGGAATAAGAGTACGGAAGTTAATTATTGGGCTGAAATTCCAGCTGCCATATCTTTTCAAGATTAACGCGAAGTCATTTATTTATTTATCACAGATTTTTCATTCATTAATTCAATGAAAAAAGCTTGAAGTAGAATTGAGAATCGAGACCGAGAATACCGGCGAGAGATCTCGTGGTGTTGCGTTTATATATCATAGCTTTTCAAGCTTCATAGGGGCGGGGGAGAGAGAGGGTTTCTTCTCTTGCCTTTGCCGTAATTATACTTAAGTATTTAGAAAGAATTTGGAATTTGGAAATGGTTGAAATCAATTGATGTTTTAGGTAGAGTGATATGTTAACCGAAGACAATGACCCGACAAAACCAGCAGGCGTTTTAGACAATGCTGGCAGTGTGTCTTCCTCGACAGAGGCCTCGGTACAGCACCCCCGCAATGCAAACAATGGTGGGCAATATTTCTTTTTCATTGGCGTAGAACTCGACAAAAAATATAGACTAACATTTGAAATATCAATAAATCTATATAGAATTGTCCAATTACTTTTCGTTTTACTCAATGTTTACGTGGTAGTAGTAGTAGTTTCTCGGTTTGATTGTTGGATGAAATGGTCTAAAGAATTTTCATTTAATCGAAAAATGATTTGGCGATGTGTGTTATATGTTTTTTGTTCGTACGAACAGAAACCGAAGTTAAAAACGAAGTTCAGGATTGTCCAGAGAACGAAAGCGTGCCGGGTAGCGAATTATACATCGACGAGAATGCCGAGGAAAAGGAGCAGGAATATCCGGATTCCATGGAGAAGGCTGACTACGGTACTCTCTATGGCGCAAATCAATACTATAACAGGTATGCGATTGATTATCGTTGATGGAATAGTAAGCTTTTAGATAGTTACGTTATATCCTGGACGCTGTGCACACTATATGCACGGTTCCGCTTAATTTTCTCTCAGTACATTAATAATTGAACATTGTTTAGAATACGTTTTGCATTCCGTGGTCAAAGTTGACTTTAATCGGTGGTTGTAGAAAATAATTCGATCAATATATAACACACAGAATAAATAGAATTGTTCTTATCATTATATTCGCGTTTACAAATTCGTTTTTAGCATATACAATTCGCCTACTTATGGATCGACGACGGCCACCAAGAACACGTCGAGCTTGCAAAGCTCTTATCTGACTTCTTACACAACGCCTAGCACGATGACGCAATATTCGTCGTATGCCGGTTACAATAGCGGCACCACGACGTTTCCTAACGTAGGACAAAATATATCCTCGGCTTCTCAGGTGAAAAAATAACAAGATAGAAAATAAAAGAATTCAATTATATAACATGTTAA
This sequence comes from Polistes canadensis, assembly GCF_001313835.1. Lineage (NCBI taxonomy): Eukaryota > Metazoa > Arthropoda > Insecta > Hymenoptera > Vespidae > Polistes > Polistes canadensis. The sequence goes on from NW_014569840.1 coordinate 52,148, forward strand.
TCATATAAGTAAGGGATTTATATATTTTCCTTCCTAGAAGCTGGACTACACCGCTTATGGTAGCAGTTTGTACGGAAACGACAGGGTATCTCTCCAATATTCCGGATATTATTCGATGCCTGGTTATCACACGAGTCATGCGTCTTTCAACATAGGAAATCTTAATTTTGCTGGTAAAATGACTCTGTTCGTAAATTTTTGTTTACAATAGATTTACAACGTCTTATTACTCATAATGTTATATTTTTTTTTCAATGTAAACGAAAAAGATTCGACGAAGACAGCACTGGCGTTGGACACGAGCGCTCACGATGCGAGTGACCCGACCGCACGAGACCCGACCACAAACGTCGAAGGTAATACGAGTCATTTCGGATCGATCGTGTCGTGTATATCGCTGCTTTATCCTTGCTATTTTCGATCAAAGTTTTTCTTAACAATTTAGATATATTACAACAGAAATATCTTCCTAAATATATTTCTGAATGTATTAATCGTTATTATCAAAAAGTTTGGAAAACGTTGAAAAACGTTGGTGATGAGAAATTCATTAATTTCCGTAGGAACAACAGCGAAGCCCTGCAGACGCGGCAGGCGACAGAGCGGAAGCGGAAACAGTATCGGTTCCGCGGACACGACGGAAGCCGGCCCCGATCGTATATTCATTTGGGATCTCGACGAAACCATAGTCGTGTTTCATTCGCTTCTCACTGGTCAATTTGCTACGAAGCACCGAAAAGATCCTACCCTGCTAGCCCAGGTAGCCTACAGGATGGAGGAAATGATATTTAATTTGGCCGACACGCACTTTTTCTTCAACGACGTTGAGGTCAGTCGAAAGGTCTCCGATTTTTGTTCTCTCCTCCCTTTCCCTCTCCCTCCCCCTCTCCCTCTCCCTCTCCCTACTGATCTCGAATAGAGTATGTCTTGCTTGACAATATTTATTGTTATCAGGATTGCGATCAAGTACACATAGACGACGTATCGTCCGACGACAACGGACAAGACCTATCCTCGTATAATTTCGCAACGGACGGCTTTCAATGTGCTTCAGCGAACAACGGCATATGCCTGGCCTCCGGGGTACGCGGGGGAGTCGATTGGATGAGAAAGCTCGCCTTCCGTTATCGCAAGATAAAGGAGATCTATTGTAATTATCGCAACAACGTTGGCGGCCTTCTCGGAACGGCGAAACGCGAACAATGGGTCCAGCTGCGCTCAGAGATCGAACTTCTCACCGATAATTGGCTCACGTCGGCCGTCAAGTGTCTTAGTTTGATCAACAAGAGAAGCCATTGCATCAACATTCTCGTAACCACCACCCAACTCGTTCCCGCCCTCTCTAAGGTCCTCCTATTCGGTATCGGAGGAATATTTCCTATCGAGAATATTTATTCCGCATCTAAAATAGGTTGGTACGCGAATATTTCATTGTCACTCCTTTCATTAACTCTCTCATTCTCTCTCTCTCTCTCTCTCTCTGTTTTTCTCTCTATCACTCTTTCAGGGAAAGAGAGTTGTTTCGGAAGAGTGGTGGCTCGTTTCGGTCGCAGATGCACCTACGTCGTCATAGGGGATGATTCCGACGAGGAGACGGCAGCGAGAGCGCACAATTTTCCTTTTTGGCGAATAAACAGTCATTCGGACACTCAGGCACTTTACAATGCTTTGGAAATGGGATTCCTTTAACGTGTTTCCCTGATCTATGAGCAATGGCAAATTAGATAGAAGACAAAACGAGAGGGGAACTTCCTTCGAAGACGAGTCTTTACGAAATTAACGATAAGGACGAAACGAACAAATGGGTCCATGGTCCAAAAGTGATATAATAAACAAGTGAAAGTATAACGAGCAGAGATAATTGAAAAGGTAACACGCTACATACATAGGCAGGGAGTATTTTTTAAGTATCCGTGATACATTTCCATTTTAAATTATCAATTATTTCATCATCATAAACATATGTGTCATATTCAATGGAATTTAAATGAAATAATTCTTATGTTTTATTTACGAGATACGATGGAAAAATGTATACGTACGATGATTAACATCCTGTAAAACAGATAGTCGATCGATCAAGATCTTTGAACGTTTTGTTTTTTTCTTCCCTATTAATTAATTAAGCGATAAGCAATTATCTTTTCTGTGTACTTAAAAACGTACGATATACGTATATAGTATATCAGTTTCTTTCTTTCCTCTTCTATTTTCCTTTATTTTCTTTCGTCTTGCTACCTAATTTGTCGACACTAAACAAATCTATCAGCTTATTTGTTTCTTCTTTATTTTTTCATTTACAATCGCTAATAACGAGTTAATGATCTCTCGAATTTACATTATAGTATTAAAAGAATATATCATTTTCCTATATTATACATATATTATACTAGCTTGATAACCGACGTGCGTTGCAACGAAGTAATAAATACGTGAATTTTATTTTTTGTATAGAAAATAGTTTTTGACAATGTGATCGACGTGAAAAAGCAAGAAATTAGAAAATGATTGAAGATGAATAATTATTAAAAAAAAAAAAAACAACAAATTAATGAATATATATATATATATATATGTACACTATAGTGAAGAGAGAAAGGAAGAGAGAGAGAGAGAAAGAGAGAGAGAGAGCGAGCGAGCGAGAAACAAGTGCAAGTGTGATCACAATTAATTAGATAATTCTAGTAAAGTATAAGAGTTGGGACACGATTAGCGTAAATGCTAGCCAAAGTTAAAAACATTGAACGACTGTGAAAGTAATTTAATGTAAGTTTCATGAAATATAAGCTCGTTAGATGGGGGTGAGTGTAATTCGAAATATAATCAAGTTACATTGTACAGCGGTATTTTACATTTTATCGATCACCGGGAGAGTTTACGAAGGAGGGTAAAAAAGCAAAATGAAAAAGGGCAGACGAAACGAAAGCAAAATAACGAAATAGACATTTCTTTCGTATGCGTAGTACACATGCAACGTATACGAGCAATTCCTTTTTTTAACGCTATCTAAGGAAACAAACACAAATGTATCGTTGCAAGTTCTACGATTGCATAAACGCATGTTATACGTAGACACTGAAATAATTACTTTTCTTTTAGAATACTTTTAACTCTTACATACAATGCACAAACAAATTACGCATACGTTTCTCTCATTAATAGAATTTAACGAAAGGTTTTAGTAACTCGACCAAATTGAAAAAAAAACAACTAAATTATATCAACGTTCCAAAATGTTATTTAATGCACGTTACCTTTTTTTTTTGTCGCTGGTTGTGTGATGTAAGCCATCATTATCGGCTCCGAATCGTCTATATAAGAATATTTATAAAATCAAAGATAATTATGTTTTAATAATAGATTATTATCGTTAGAAGATTTTTATAGCTATAGCGTATTTTTCTAAAACGCTTCCATCGAAGTCCTCCGATATGTCCATTTTTCTTATTGTATGACCGCATATCACCATTCGCAACTTAAGCAAAAGAGATATGCTACAGATTAATTTACCTGTACTTACGTCATTCTTCTAATACACTTACCATATCATAATCTATGTTAGATTATTTGGATTTATTTGTGCTAATATATATCCCGATAAAGATGAATTAGATATTGCTTCTTTGTTCAAATATAAAGTGCTTATTTTTGTTTTCAAAATTACAGGAGAAGAAACAAATAGAGATACTACTTTTCAAATAATTTTTCTATTTAAAATATCACTTTATTATTTTTAACCTTTTTCTTTTTGTTTTTATTTTTTCTCTTTCGAAAAATCATTCTTGTAATAATAGATGTAAAAACAAGTTTGTACATCATGATAAACCTTTAAGATACATAGTTAACTAACTGCATAAAGAGAGAGAGCTAAGATTATTCATTTACATTAGATACATTTGTTTTCCACATTATAAAAGATGGAAAAAAAAAAGAAAATAAAAGACACATATCCTTGTTATATTTTAACATATGTTGGGGTAGTTAAAACGCCACAATTATTATCCTGCTGCGCCATAAGTATGTAACCATCGTTACCCCAGTAATTAGACCATGAATTCTTGATTAACCAATAAGCCTTTCCTTTCAACGTACCATAGCCAACAGCCAAGACAGCGTGATCTAACTTGTCCTCCGTATTGCCTAAATAACGAGTTGCGAATTTCATTTTGACATATGCTATTGCATTTACTACTGCATATTCTACTGTTTTACTAATAATTAATTGTAATTGAAATAATATTAGGAATATTTACCGCAAGCGGGCTCGTAATAGACACCATGCGAATAAAAGGAAAATGTCTTGTGAGATGCGTCGATAGCTACAGAAATAGGACCATGATTGGCCAGAGCTACCTTTAAAGCATCCGCGTTTCCTGATGTAACATTAACGTATCCCGAAATCTTAGCCGCCATAGTAACATTGTTAATATGACAAAATCCATCCTAAAATGATAGCGCAAAATGTTTTATAAAACATTTCTAAAGTGTTTTCCGCGCGCGCATTATTCAAAGTACTCTTACCTGACCCATATAACCACCATATTCATCTTCAGAAGGTATTCCGCCATGTTTCATTATCCACTGATAAGATCGGAAATCTTCGCCACCGTCGCATCCGTTATTACCAAAGCCCCATGAACAGTCGATTAACGCCTTGTCAAAAAAAATAATAATTGTAAGATTGAAAGAGGAACGTTCTATTTTGATCTAAATTGTTTTACCTGTTGAGATAAGCGCACTAATTTTCCATATCTCATATAATACGCTCCTTCCACTGCACCGGTCGTACCAAAACTCCAACAGGATCCGCAAACAGATTGATCTGTGATATATGCGATTGCATTATTATCTAAATCTATTCAATTTCATAATAATATTACCTTTAACGGGCGTCACAGCACCATACAATCTCCAATCTAAATTGTCAGGAACTCTGGTTATTTCTTTTTCAATATCATGAGGAAATGGTTCACCGCCGTTGTAACCTTTTGTATATTGTTTTCCACGCAAAGCATACATTTCCAAATCAGACAGATCGGCCAGATGATTCACGTCCAATTGATACCCTAAATTGGCGCGATTGATCGAATGAATGAATCTGCAAAATATCCCATAGATTATTTGACTGTAGAAGAATTTCATTCGAAAAGAAAAAAAACAACACAACAATGAAAATTATATAAACCTCATATTCTGTCGAAATAATTCCTTCCGTCCAGTATGTTCGGTTTCGTTCTTGTAATATTTTTGATGGGTTTTCTTAAACTTTTTAAATGCTACATTCACATGTTCATCATAATTATGAATAAATTCTTTCATAGGATTGAAAGTATATATATGATTATCTCCAGGTCCAGGGAAACTAACGCACGTAGAATCTAAAATGATATGATATTTTTATAGTAATCCATTAAAACTTAGTTTCTTTCTGGACGAACAAATATTCGAATAAATATGAAAAATGTGACTAATACTTTCTGCAACTTTGAACACATCCGGACTGGGAGCATCGAAAGAGTACCAATCATAATCCAAATAGTAATGATCGTAATGGGAACCAAGTAAACTGTTAAAACCAATCATTTCATATTTCACTGGTATGGGTTCTTTCTTCTGTGGCAGATGTGGAGATTTCTGTGGAATAGTATATTAGTATAATGGAAAATATTAATAGCCTAATTTTTGATACGAATCATAAATTGATACCTTATAACGTATCCATAGTGTATATTTATTTTTTTTATCTCCAACGTTTTCAACGAGCCTCCATTTTTCGCAAGGCAAACCGTTTATAACTTCCTCTCCGATACACTAAATGATATATATTAATTTTTAATAAAGTAATATAAGTTGCACGCGTGCCAAATAGAGAATAGGGGAAAGAAATATTAGTTACCTCCATTCCAGTTGTATCTGGAATTATACTCTGTGGATGAATTTTAAAATTACTCGATCCATTTACTTGTAGACACGTCTCTTCGTTCATGACAGATTCTGTAGTAACAGGTGCAATTTTGATACTAGCACCGTATGATCCTTCACCGCTAAGTTGGAAAGTTTTAACTATTCCTAAAAAACAAAAAAAGGAAATGTGACATACGAGAGTAAAAACAGCTGTAAAATGGACAAAAATGGCGAACTTTGAATGACGAGTTAGACTCCATTTAGACAAGAACAAGTGCACGACGAATCTCGCAATTGGTCGTAAATTAATTATATCCGAATGAATAATATAACAAAAGTAATTACCTCCATAATAATCTATTCGACTAGATCCACTTTTTCCATCGTACCATGCATAGAAAGGTTCACGTATTTCGGCATATGGAATATACAATGTACCTTTCACAGTATAAGCATTACTAAATGTTGGTGATTTGAGATTTGTGGCATAAGCGAAACCTGAAATAACATAAATTCGTTCGAAGAATCTCTAAGAAGTTCCATAATCTATTAGAAATAAAACAATGAAGCTAATAAACTTACTGCAAAGCAGTAGGACCAAAGCACATTTGATTCGAATCATCGTATTTGCTTAGAATAGAGATACTTCTCCAAAGGGGTATTCCTAAAAAAGAAAAACACACATTTTTATATATATATATATATATATATAACACAATAACTATATATTTAATAAGAATTAATAAGAAGGGTACCTATGTATTTTCTAGATGCGTAGTTTATTTCCTTCCAACTTGTTACTATTCTTCTGCTTCTCTGAAATTTCTCTTTGTGACGCTAACGAAATCGCTTTAATCGCTGCGTCTCTTTCTTACACTATCTTATCTAAAAGGAAACAAAGTAAAATAAAAGAAAAGGAAAACAAAACAATGGCAAAATGCCCTCTGTTATATTTCTCATAATTGAATGTATTTGATATACCCTGCCTGATAAGATGTATTACATATCTAGTATCAAAGATCAGTTTGCATATTACGAACACATCGAATATCAAAAATCCCCAAATGAAAATGAAATTCTTCTTCAGTTCTATATGTAATAGGGACTTTAGGCTCGTGGCATAGATAGAACCAGATCTTGCTGTGTTGCGCCCCCTTCTGTTGACCGAATTTTCGGTAGAAGCTGCAGTTGCACTATCTATGCAGGCAGCGGATGTTCGCTTAATTCATAGACACGACATTTAGTACGCATTATTAAAGTGTAACGTCAACATTATTTGATTTTCTATTTACAATTACTTGTTCTTATTATTCATGGAAATTAATATCAATTATGTCATTGGTATTCGATGCAAATCCTGGTATAGATGTACCAGCAAATATTGCAAAAGAAAGTATAAACTTAAATATCTTAGAAAAGATAGAAAATGATTTGGACATAGACGATATAGTTTCTATTCTATTTTTAATGGTTAGCGATTATAAAAATGCATTTTCCAAAATACATAAACTTTATTGTAAAGCTAAGAATAACGAAACATCTGTGATCGCAGAAATTGTCAAAGACAATCAAAAAAATTGGGAGGACAAATTGTTAGAATCTATTTGTATTTGTAACAATCGGGAAGTTACCAAAAAATTAGGTTTACGGTTCGAAGACTTGGAAATAAGGTACTTACCGAAAAATAGATTATTTGCGAAAACATTAAATCCTATTGCAAAATGTTTATACTTATTATGTGAATCTTTAACTATGGAAGACACAAAAATGTTATTGCGTCTAGTTAAAGAGGATAAAGTCAAGTATGAACCAACATTGGAGGATACGGATCAATTAGAATTACATCTATTATATTGGATGAGTATCGAATATATCTGTATTTCATCAGGTAAATTTTCTTCAGAATATTCTTTTGCATATTTCTTTTTAACTCGCAAATATTTGGTGTATTTTATAAAATAAAATTGTTAAGTAATGAATCTACAGAAAAGCAAGGAAATTTGAAAAATTTGTTGAAACATTTGAAGACCTTTGACGATGTAGAGTTAATAACTCTAGACTTGGCAAAGTATGACGGACATCATTTGCATTCATCGAGCGCGGATACTTCGGAAAATGTTTGTTCCATACAAAATTTCAATAAGTCCAATGTAATGGAAATAGAAAATAATGAAAAAAGTATACGTAAAATAAAAAAAGGATTGTGCGTAATTATAAATCAAATGTATTTCCGTGGATCGCAGGTAATGTGCAATTTTTCGTCAAGTATTAACCACTTGCGGTGGAAAGACGTGCCACGCACGTCAACATGCTTTTGTTACTGGAACGCCAGCGACGTGTTACGCACGTCGTTTGGCGATTGTTACAGAAAGATAAATGACGTTCTGGCACGACGCGCAACCGAGAATTTCTTTGCACCGCAAGTGGTTAAAATATGTCATAAAATTAATCGTATTCGTGTTATATCGTTATGAACTTTAGTACGAAACTCGCTATGGAACAAATGCAGATTCTAATAAATTATCGAAAACGTTCAAAGGATTTGGATTTGCTGTTCATATTTTGGAAGATTTGAAGAAAAACGACATGCTCTTAAATATCAGAAATCTATCGAAATTATTTGGCTCCGATTATGACTGTATATTTGTATGCATATTGAGTCATGGCTGCAAAGGTAAATAACGTCATTATAGTCGAGTAACGTTGCATTTCAATGTTTTTACATGTTTACTTTTGTAAATATCTATACAACTAAAGAAAATTTATATTTAAGGAAATATTATTACGTGCGACGAGGCAGAAGTATCCATTGAAAGTATTGAAAATGCTTTTTGTTGTCCAGAATTTACTGAAGTAATGAAAATAGTTATTATTCAAGCTTGTCAAGGGAAAATAGCAGGTGAGAGTGTAAATATATTCAAAAATAATTGATAAAAAGCAAAATTCATTGTATTTCCTTGTAATATGTGTCAGGAAAAGTTCCTGTTAACGGAAATTCGTTAACAACGGATGGACTGGAGGATGATCCTGTGACAGCTGATATAACGGCGCGGAAAAATTTTTGCATTTTTATGTCAACGTTGCAAGGCTATGTGTCTGTGCGCGATAAATTACGAGGTATCAGTACAAAATTGAATATTTTCAAGAAATCTCTCTATATACTCCCACATCTTTCATCATTTTCTAATCATTTATATTTTGATTTTCAATCTAGGTTCCTGGTTTATTCAAGAATTATGCGATGTACTCCAACAAAAAGAAAGGAAAGTAACGTTTTTCGATTGTGTTACGAAAGTTATGCAAGCGGTACAAAATAAGCGTGGAATTATGGGTAACGAATTGGTTGCTCAGTTACCCGAATTACGCATGCTTCGTTTGAATACTGATTTCGAATTTCCTCGGTACAATAATCCTTGAATACGAGAAAATATAACTTAATATAAATAATTAAATGTGACACACAAATTTTGATACACTTTCCTATCTACGAGAAGCGCGTAATTTACTAAATATAGTAATATTACAATAGATGGCGAGATATTAGATTTAATGTAACAATTATAGATATGAAGTTAAATATATAATTGACTATATTTATTTGAAAGAAAATGAAATCGTGATCGTAAATTATCTACTACAGTATCGCGTATACTATCGCGCAAAATAGCTTCTTTCAATAGTAAGCGACAAAATAAATTCTTTCTCGTATTAAGCAAAGTATCGCGAAAGGTTTTGCATAAAACAGAGAGAGAGATATATATATATATATATAGATCATTTCTAGTGACTTTGTTGGATTTCGCAAGCAAAGATTCTTGATTTCGCGCGATTCTCCTGATTGTCTTTTACGAATTTATCAGTAATTATTCTAATAATAAAGAAATATATTAATTCGAAGCCAGACATAAGACTAAATCCAACGAACAAACCCAAGAGTCCCCCGAAAGACGCTGAAACGAGTAATTTAGATTGTTGTAATATTGTAATGCGATTCATTATTAATTTTATCGATGCAATGGATTTTTCGACTTACCGAACAAATTACGCCAATTATAATGAACGCTTCGACGATACTGAATGGCTACCAAATCGCTAAAGAATACATGGATTATACTTTGATTTTGGAATCCTTTGTATTTCCTAAAAATATAATAACACGATGGGAGGGAGAATAATACGAAACGTTGATTTGATCGACTCGGTGAAAGTTCGTTACTTGGTTTTTTTTAGGAAATGAAATCCATCGAAAGAAATGTTATCATCCAGAATCCCTTGGGAAACGTCAATTGGATATCGAAACAATGTACAATCGGGAACACATCCGCAGGGTCTCTTGTCTATCTCGTTTAAGTTTTTTTCCAGATTTACTTGCTCCACGTCGATGTTTTTTCCAGGCCAGGACGTATCGTACCAAGCTGCGATAGAGAACCATTTGCCAATTCTATTTGTTCGATAAATAAATGAGAGAAATTTTGTTTTAATTATTACTTACATCTGTGTATCGATAAACATTTGACGTCTTTCAAATTACAAACTCTGACTTCTGTAAGAGTGTAAGAGAAGAATAAGGATGTTTCAAAGAAATTTGTAATTTAGTTTGTGAAATGCAAGGGCATACTTACCACTCGGTGGAAAATAATAAGGAATGCAATCGCACTTTTTCTTGATGGTATTGGCACGACATTCCGCCATACAGTTTACATAAGAATATTTTTCTGACGTTAATCTTCTGTACTCGATGTTTTTATTATTAAGTATCCTATCCCCTTCATCGCTGAAAACGCAATTTCGCGTGGAAATAGCGAGATCTTTAACGTCCAACGTTGCGTAAGTTTCTTCGGGTGCAATACTGAGGAAAGCTTGTTTATTCAAATCGATCAATTTATCGTTAGCATTGTGGTCCGGATAATCGTATGGATAATGAACTAAAACCTTTTGACAAGTTTTATCGGTGAATTCAAATGTTTCATTAAATAATGATTAATTTAATCGAAAAGCCTTTAGCTGATTTATTTTCATTTACCTTTACACCGAAAGATCCAAGAAAGGTAGCCAAATAATCATTCGGATCAGGATTCACCGATACGGCGAGACCAGTTTGATAACCGCAAGCTGGTATTCTTCTCGGTTGAAGACTTCGATAAGAGAATAATTATGATTAAATAAAACAACAATAAAAAAAAGGGATCGAAAAAAAATGTCTGTAGATATTTTCATACTCGATAGAATTTTTCGTATGGTAGGAAGATACATAATTGAAGCTGCAGCAGAGACCGTCTCTGGTTAAGCTCCTAATAAAGAATTTGTTGCAATCGAACGAGTCGTCGTTCCACTTGCACAATTTTAATAGATCGCTACAGTTCCTCGTAACCTGGAAATTTGATTTTTTCGTCGGATATTAATTTTTGTCAAAACAATCTTTAGAGTCATCGAATATTCGAATAACCTTTTCCATTACTTCCGGTATCGTTAATCGATTATCATCAAGGATGTTTTGTAAACGAGTAAGATTTTCCGCGACATCCTGCTCGAACACACCAGGATCGAGTAATTCTAAGAGTAGTCGGAATTCCTGAACCAAAAACTCCTTGGATATATTGGACGGATGATTCCTACGAGTAAATGCAAGTTGGAAGAATTAACACATAGGTATGTCCTAAGTAGCGGATACTCACAACATATCGACCAAGCTTCTCGTCAAATTCAACGATATTCGATTGATATTGCAAATCGTTACAGCAGGAAACGGATAATTCCATATACCTCGATGAGTAGTTTCTATCACCGTGAGCGTTGGGTGAGATGCATAATAATCCCAAGCGATTTTCATCAGGACAATTGCACAACAGAATGAGGCGAACAAAACGATGGCCCAAATAATTCTAAACAAAAATATCTATATTTATGAATACGAATGTAATCGTTGCATTGTCTTGAAAAACAAAACACTACCTACCGTTCGATTTTGGAACGCTGCGATTGTGCGACATACTTGTATCCGTGAAGCCCTGTCGCGAGACAAAATTCTCGTGCCTGATTCCTCAAAACGATCCAGAATATTTTCTTCGATTCGGATGAATCTCTTTTCTCGTTCTTCTTTCGTAACCTTTTCATGTTTTTAGTCCGCGAATCGAATAATAATTATTCGTTGTTAAAAGTTATTATTTGGTTTTCTTCCGTTAAACGAAAAGTCGATGTAAACGGAACGGTATTTAAAGGAGAATGTCGTGCGTACGACAGTCAGCCAGCTCGTCGTACGATATTAAATATTCATTCGATGTTTTTCATCGATTCTCCTCGTCGACGCGATAAATTTAACCTAACCGATTATATTCGATATGCAAATGGTAAGTAAGGGTGGCATCGATCGGAAGAAAAACACGCGCGTGTCCTAGAGCGCGTCGTCGCCTTCTTTCCTTCCTTTTGCCGACCTTGGCATTAGATAATACTTTTTTTCTCTCGTGTTTATTGCAATTAACGCGTGCATGAGAATACCAAATGCAAGAACAAGAATAGGTACGATCTCCTTGATACGCGTTTGCCATCGGACTAAGCGATTTTTCGAGGAGTAGTGGTAGTTCGTTCAAAATGAGAATGTTCTCGCAAGGAAGGCAACCAATATTGAAAGTCGAAATGTATCCCATCTTCAGTTTCGTAGATTCCCTTTCCCTTAGGGTCTCTCGTTGACTCGAGGACTGTCGGCCGAGTGACTCGGTTGTTCGGATATTAAACTTTGAAGATGCCGCTTCTCACCGTTCTGGCGTGTCTGACTCAGCGAGTGTCATTAATAACTTGGAGGAGATAGATAAAGTGTTAAACACCGTGAACCGTGTGCTCGAGCACACGTCATTACCCTGACTACTTACTAAAGGGCCCCGATGCTAATGTACCTCGCGAATTGGCTTCTATAATAGACGCGCGACCTAGGGTATACCGATGTCGAGACAAACTTTTAATGGGTAATACAGTATATATTTGTCTTGTTTTTCTTTTTTATTTATTTTTGCCTGAGTGCGTAAAGCATATCTATATAATCGAATATTAGGGCGATATCGGTGCGGCACGAATTCAACGAGCCGAGGAACTTTCGTTAGGCGACGAGCTTTTAAATCGGCGCACCGGGGTTGTAATACTGGAAAGGGGCGAAAAACTGGCGAGACTGGTATTTGATATCAGCCACCCTAACGATTCTCAGAGACACTTAAAGGAAGCACGCGACGCGGGGGAAGAAAAAGATGAAAAAGAAGAAGAAGAAGAAGAGAAGTTAATGGAGACAAATTCGAATCGACTGTAAATCATTGCTAAATGTGTTTAGTTAATAAGAGGATTAACTAAAAAATAGTATCTCTTGTATTATTTAAGTATCCTAGAGAAATAGAGGGCTTCGTTTATTTCTAAGAAAATAGTTTAAACTCGTGTAAAAGTTGCTTTAGAAACCTCTCGCAGTTCAGTCTTTAAACGCGAGTATAGTGGGGTCATTTTAATTATGAGATAGTTCATCCAGCCTTCTCGTATAGGGAAAATTACTGATCGCTGGGTCGTACCGAGGCCGGTGGATGGGGTAACAATGTATTATGCGTTCACCCTGTCAGCCCCTCGTGCTAACCGCAAACCCCTTCTATTCATCCCCAACAATTCGTTAACTGCTATCGAATTGACTTCTACGGCACGGTTGGTTTAGAGCTTACGCTCGTTAAACTTTCTCCGTTTCCATGTTTCAAGCATTCGACTAGGTTTATTCGACTAGGTTCATTCGACTAGGTTCTCGTCTTCTATTGTTTTATTTTTCTTTAGTCAGGATCGAAAAAGGCGAAAAGTTCTTATCGTCGGAACTAGGACAACGACGCGCGGCTGCCAATTTGTCAAAGTTTGGGAAAAAATTGAGCCGCGAGGGCTCGATGGAATTGTTTAAAGCTACCCCGTAGGAAGAGTTTCACGGGTTTTCAAGAAGAAGATGGGCCAAACAAAAAAAAAGAAAGAAAGAGGAGCTTATAGATAGTATACCTATATGAAGAGTTTCCCGGGGATTTGTATCCATCTATATAGCATCTGTATTACGAGGGCGATGGGGATTGCATGACGGGGATTGCATTATGGGGACGACGTATTTCGCGGCACATTGAGTCGACGGACTTTAAAATACACCCGCCGTTCTTTTCGTTCTCAAGAAAAAACGTTTAGATCTATCTTTAACTCTCAGCCCATCGGCTCCGGGCCTTTTATTTATACATGCTTACATCTTAGTTTTCTATAATAATATTTCTTATAAACGCTCGATAATTATTCAATTATCGATATGTTATGTGGGTTGCGCAAAAAACATATAAATATATTTCGTATAATACCCCATCGTTCTTATTTTATTTAGTTTTCCTCTCGAGAAAGGTTTTTCCTTTTCAGAAGGTTCGTCTTATCCTTTGGCATGTGCACGTCGCCGTTAGATTCGATTCGTAAAATAAGGGAAGCACATAGTAGAAGGGAAGTACATACGGAGCATATAGGGGTTTGCACGCGGGGAGAGATTTTATGGGGGCTCCGAGTATATTTCCTGATTGAGCGAACTAATCCACGCAAAGGAGGTTTTATCGTTGAGGTATACCTAATCGAAGGGGCTCCGAGCGATCGTTCTCGTGTCCTGTTTCTTTCGGTATCTTCGATCGGTACCGATATTTTCCAATAAATGACTAAATATTACCGATGACTAAAAGAGAAAGAAAGAAAGAAAGAAAATAGGACTCGGTCTAGCTCCGCTTTCGAATCCCTCGTTAGGATGATATTTACGAGAACGTATCGCGTATTTCTACGAGTTTTTCCTCCAACGGAAGTTTGTCTAAAACTCGTTCGCGAGTATTTACGATAACTTATCCCCCTCCTGGATTGGGTATCCTCTAGATTTTTCTTCGATTCCAACGACAATCAAAAGAAAAACTAAAGAAACGTTCTTTCTTCTTTCCTTTCCTTTCCTTCGCAATTCGCGCAACCTTGAATTCGAAACACGGTCTGGGCGGTCCTCCGATGCTTTTAATCGTAACTTTCAAGCTGGCCCAGTGACGCGAACCGAATCGAAAGTTTACTCCTACGGAGAAAGGTTTCCACGGTTTTATCGTCCCTAAGATAGTTTTTCGCTATTCTGATACGCTTGTATTTATAGTGATTGGGGTAAAAGAAGAAGAAGAAGGAGAACTCGAGAGAGGGTTGCGAAAAAGAATGAACGCGCATTTCGATCTATCCCTTTTGACTTTCTTTACAAAATTTGTGTCTGCTTGCTTGCTTGCTTGCTTGCTTGTTTCGGAGGTATGTTAAAAAGAAGAGAAAGTAGTTAGGGCAAACGTATGGTCAGCCTGAATCTGGTTAATGTGTGGACATAGAAAGAAGGAGAGAACGAACGTGTTCACAAGCCGCGTCGGGATCGAAGAAATGAATATTCAACGGTAAACACCGCTTACGCTTGTAAAGGGTTCCCATACGAAGATGTAAGCGGAGATAGAGAGGGAGGGAGAAAGAGAAAAGTCGACTCATCTCGTTCTATCTCTTTCCTTTAAAACAGGGAACGAGAGAGCTCGTGACTTGTATGGATATAAACGCGCTCTCTCTCTCTCTCTCTTTCTCTCTCTCTCTCCTCCCTCTCTTCTCTACGTCTCGTGCAAGCTGAGAGAAACGTTGTTTACGATATTACATCTATAATACCGGTCAAGTGGGCAACGTCCAGCCGTGGTGTAATCTCCTCTGCAGCAGGACCTCGTTCCTGCCCAGATACAGCACGTTGAGTCTTTTGGAATTATGATAATGTACTTTAGCGGACTTTCTAAACTGGGAAACTATCGTTTTATCCAGTCTTATCTCGGTAACAATAAGATGTCATCTAAGCAACGCTGCATGTGTTTGTGTGTGTGTATATCGATGAAATCTTGCGATCAGTGAGCAAGCGTATCTTCGAAATCGATTACGACTCCGATGGATTTGGAAAGAAACGCTAGGAACATTAGAGAAAATCTAGAAAGAGTCCAAGATTAGTAATTGTTAACCGTAATTAATGCAAGCAACGCTTTCTCATTGGAGATAGTTATTCGCGTTTACTGCAGAATCCAAAGGACACGGGACAAACACCGTTCTACTTCGGTTAAGGGGAAAAGAACTGCCTGTTTTGATTCTGGACGTTATAGGAAAGACATATATCACTCGGTCCACCCTATTGCCAGTAGTTAGGGGTAGCGATGCCGGGTAAGGTCCACTGGACGCGACTCGATTTATTGCTTCGTTCGATATATATGATTATTTAAATCTCATTCGAGTTGGACTTTGTCGTCTTTGGCATCGTCGGCATCGTCGGCGTCGTCTACCAACGCTTAATTCCTATCACAATGATTATCTTTAGACGTTGGATTTGTTAAATAAAAAACATTAACGAGCTAAGACGAGAGAAAAAAAGGGAAGAAAAGGGAAGAAAAGGGAATGCATAGGCGAGTTACGCAGGAGGAATACGTAAATCGAGCATACGGAAATGCGTTCGCGAGTCTCGTTGAAAAATATTCGAAGCACAGGCCGCATTTCACGCCTAATTTCGCGCAAATTCGCCGTCGAATATTCCGCTCGTGGTTATAGTAATTCTTTTCGATCTCATGCGGGCCACGTGCCATTTATCTCGCGGGAAAGACGTTACGAGTAAGATATCTGCTGCCACGCCGCGCGAATTCATATTTATCGTTCGGCATTGTTCG
This sequence comes from Polistes canadensis, assembly GCF_001313835.1. Classification (NCBI taxonomy): domain Eukaryota; kingdom Metazoa; phylum Arthropoda; class Insecta; order Hymenoptera; family Vespidae; genus Polistes; species Polistes canadensis. Next base: position 68,770 of record NW_014569840.1, read on the forward strand.
ATCGCAGTCAATTGCAATACTTCCAAACCGTCTAGGTCAAATAATTCTTCTAAGGTATGTTCATTTTTTCGCGAAAAATAAAATCAAATAAAATAAAAGACAAATTTGAAGAACGCAAGGGGATAGATCAAAATGCACGATCCTCTTGCAGAGATTAATTAGCAAGAAAGCGTGCGAAAAAAAGAGGAGAAAAGTGGACAGGAGAGTTGTACCTAGCCTATATTTCTTTCTCCTCGTCCCCCTCCTCCTCCTGCTCCTGCTCCTCCTCTTCTGCGCGCACACGCTCGCAGAAATTCATTAGGGGTATCTGATATTTCTGGTGGGTGCTTCGCGCCGGAATAAATCATAGCAAAAGGAGCGAGAACGCGTCGTCGACTCGCTTCTTCTTTCTCGTTGCACGCGGGATCCATTCGCGTTTATCTTCGATCTCGAATGAGAGGGAAAGAGGGATGGGAATAGAGAGAGAGAGAGAGAGAGAGAAAGCTAAACGATCGAACGTGATCCGAGCTTAAAGCGTCCGTGGACATGGAGAAAATCTCGTTAGGAACTCGAGGAGAGTGTTGTTCCCCCTTTAGGCACGCAGCAGCTCTGAGGACACGCAGAAGAAAAAGAGAAAGAGAGATAACGAGAAATTCGGAAGGAGCTTTGGCTCTGTCCTCAAAGATATCGGATCGGATCGACTCAATCTTAGAGGCATATTCGTGATCGACGAAGCGTGATACAAACCGTCTTACCAGTTACCTACGAAGATTCAAATTAATTTCGATATTGGACGATTGAAAACTCCTTTAACCTCTTACGAGATGACCACAGCATCCTCCCGTCCTATCTCACGATACGAAGATTACCAAGAGAGATAGCACCAACCGCGAATCTCTCTCTCTCTCTTTCTCTCTCGTTTTGCCAAAGGGAGGATCATACAGGGATTTCAGCCCTTTTCTCGAGAAGCTGTTCGTTCCATTTTCTCTCGAGCGGATATACCCTTTCGTCCTTTTGAAGAGAGAGAGAGTCGAATACTTTTTTTTTTTCTTTTTCCTTCGACTACACTCTCGGTGAAAATTATTATTCATACATTACCGAATAGAAATTAATTTCACGGCGCGTCGCGGCAGTAAATCAAAAGCGTTCCGCTCTATAACGGTTAGACCCTAAATCACGTCGCGGTAATTGCGGTACCGCTCGGCCGGATCGGTGCAAGTTATACGTACCGGAACCAACGCTTAACGAACAACGGAATATCGAGAGCACGGGACGCGATTTCGTTTTCCTGGGGAAAGAAAAAAAAATAATGGAAAGAAAATAAGAGACATAAAAGGAAAAGCTAACGCAGCCCCCTTATATTAGGAAGTGAACGCAACGCGCAAAGGAATATATTTTCTACCCTTCTCGCCGGGGTTTAACAAGGAAAAGGTAAAATTTGGAGGTAGAGCTGGCGGTGGCAAGCACGTCAAGGTACGACGTATCGAATTCAAGCTACTATCTCGATTCTTGGGTCAGTTTAAAGGAACTCTACGTACGAACCACCCACATACGCAACATACATAAAGAACTCGTTTTCTTTTATTTCGCGAGCCCCGTTCGGCAACAAGGCTAATTTTGATCCCAAAGACCCTTCTCCGAATCGAGATCACGTATGCCATTCTCGCCTCCGGGCACGATCTTCCTTGGAATTTAACACGCATACACTATATTCTATAGATATTATTTAGGTAAAACGTTGGATTTAGTTTTGCACCTTAAGAAAATTGTGATCCTGTATTTTCGCGGGAAGAAAAAAAAAGATTAAGTGTAGCTGTGCGTAGCGTGATCGGGAACGTGTCTCTCTCTCCCGGTTGGAAGAGATTGCACTCGAGTACCTACCAACCAGCTACGAGACGAAGACGATCATCGAGCGACTCTTGGGGCTCCAGCAGAGGGAGGATACCGTCAAAGACGTATAGAGACGTTTTTCGCTCCGATAGAGAGAAAGAGAGAGTGAGAGAAGGAGAAGGAGAAGAAAGGACCGTGGCTAGTGATTGGATTACAGTCAGGGAGTCCCCGTGGACTCGCCAAATGACCGGGACAAATTGCCCCTCGCCTTCGGGAATACTTATATATCCAACGGCGATCGAGCGTGTCTCTTTCTCTTCCCTCTCTCGCGAAAATAGAACCGTCGTTCTACCAAGAAGAAGTCTTGTATATTCTAAGGAATGTGTTCAATGAACGAATATACCTATGCCAACACATTTCTTCTCGAATAAGTTTAGCACTTGCGAGTCAATTCGACTTGGCATTGATCGATATCTCGATCGTAAGAACGGATCGATGGATCCTCCCTCTTAAAAGATCGACCCTATTTCTTCGTTGACGACATAATAACCGGGCGTTTACCCCATTGTTTATAGTCTCTCAGGATCGTAAATCCTAGTAGTGGTGGTAGTTAGGTGTTACTATTACTCGGCACGAATTCGAAAGGATCGAAATGACCGAGGAAAAAGAGCTTCGCGCGGACGATGGTTGTGCATCGTCTCGTTGTTGCACCACCAAGCACCCCAACCACCCACCCACCCCGTGGTGCATTCGTAAAAAGGGGGATGGTAAAGAGAGAAAGACGAACTCGACGTAACGACTCTCTCAGGATTTTTCGAAGCGCTGTCGTCGTCGAAACGATTCTCGACTCGACTCGCTCTCTTAGGACGTGTAAAAAAAAAACAAAACGAACAAAATAAAACGAGCTGTCACATAAGTTTTCTTCCTCCAATGAGTCATATCTATTATATCTTTATATATGTATAATATTCTTTTTCTATATATAAAAAAGGGCTAGGAATAAAATCTCTGATCGATCGCGTGTTCGTATTAATGTTGCACGAGAGTACGTGCGTGGATTAGAAAAAAAACATTTGAAGGAGAAAAATATAGACTATATAGATAAGTAAGACGGAGAATCAAAGAAGAAACGAAGAAACTAGACAATGGTTCGACTTTGGTCCATGGTACCAGCAGAGCGATTAGTTCGACCATTAAAGAAATCGGTGGCTATGGGAAGGTTATTACCCGGGTAGAAATCAAAGGTATTATCTCCGCGCTCAATTAGATTTCTAAAGAATCGCACATAGTCCATTTGGTCCTCTCGTGTGATCAACCCTGCCCCTGCCCCTGCCCCTGCCGCCTTTCCTTTTGGCCACGCATCCTGAGATATCGAGTTAATAATTCCTACCTTATTTTCTGCTTGCAACGTAAGACAGGCCTGTCAAACATAATACAGTAGTAACATTTTGTCGTTTCGAGATCTGCAGCATAGAACAAACAAAACAAAGGGGAATCCTTGTGTCAAAGTTGCGCTCGTTTCTCTCGTTATTCCAAAAGTATTTATCGTTATCCGTCGATCGATTGGCTAAAGATTTACGTTTAGACTTTCTCGGGAGAGAACGACTAGGAGAATTTAATCGTTACGAGATAAGCTTTGCGTTTTCCATGAAAAACTTTTCGATTGGCCCTGCCGATAAAAATACCAAAAGTAGTAGCACCCGATTCCTTTCATATTAGGCTACAAACAGACGAGTCTTTCGTTCTCCGTGTCAGTGAAACATGTATCGAATTTGTATAGGTCTGACTTGTAGCTTCGGAATAGACTCCGACTATGAGATCTTTCAGTAGTAAATTGGTCAAAAAGAAAAAAAGAAATGAGAGCAAAAGGGAAGATAGCCCCAAATTTCGAAGCAGTCGATCCATTGTAGTCTTCTTTTAGTATCCTTTGCGAATCCTCCCCTTTTTCGGTTGTTATATCGCGTAGAGTTATAGATGCAAGATATCCTTCTGTCTGTCTTTCTATACGAAATAGTTCATTTTAACAAGAAACGAAATACTTTTGACTAAAATCTACGATCTTATTAAAAATTGCAAACCGCGTATAAACGTGTGTATACCAGAATGATAAAAATTGATAAAAATTGATAGAGTCGTGCATCATGGATATCAGAAATCCTCCGTATTCTATCAATACAACCGAGGGAGAGAGAGAGAGAGTTTGGTCAATTAAGTAGTTGTAGTCCTCTCCTCTCAGTTGACGAGAATAAGAAGAAGAAGAAGAAGGGTGGAAAGGATTTACTGCCTTTTAACCCCACGGAAAGTTGTTCGATAAATAAGCTATACAAGCGGTGCTTTCTGAGCCAGGGATGCCAAGAGGAAGGAAGAGATCGAAACGAAGGGTAGGACCACTCCGTGTTGTCCCAACAGAGGCGATCTGATTGCCCGTTAACGGACTCGAGTTAGCGTCAAGTTCTGACTTTCACGGGTCCGTGTTAGCAATGAAGAGAGAAGATCTAGCAAAGTGTTGCTCAGAAAATCAAACTCGTTTCGAAGAAGAGAGAGAGGGCCACCGAGTGCAAGCTCCTGATTAGTGGCCATCGTCGTTCAATTTAGCTGCCGTTCGTAACCTCCCCCTGTTTCTCTTTCCGTTTTTCGAGAAGAACGATCGATCCCAATGATCGATCGCGAACAAGAACGATCCTTCCTTTCTTCGGGGACTTGAATGCGGTAAAGGAAGATCCTTTTTGAAAGAAGGAACTTACTTGGTGTTTTGTTAATTTCAACGAGAACGAAAGAAACGATAATGTTCCAATGGTAATCAATCTAACGGAACGCGTTCAAGAAGATTTCTTATCGAAGCTCGTTTCTCTTCGAATGTTTTCCTTTTGGCTCGGGACCCGGTTCCCCGAGGTGCATTACCTAATTGCTTTCCTCGATGATTTTCCGCAAGAGCGAGTAGATATCCCGGGTACAACAATTCCCATCGAATTGGTTTACGTTCGAGCAAATGTTTGTCTGTCTGTATCTCCCTCGTATGTTGATTATTCGACGTTTTAAGAAGAAGGAGAAGAAGAAGAAAGAATTTTTAATGAAAACATTATTTTCAACAAATGTTTTTTATCATTAAAACTGATACGTTAGCATTCGTATAGCAGCGTATTATTCGTGGACGCGTATGCCGCGCGCGCGAAAAACTATTTTAGATAGGATCGAAGAACTTTAGTCGAATATTTGGGATAAATTGAAATATGCCCGCGGTAGTAAATCCTATCGTTTCTCGATCCCACCACACCGGCACGAATCATATAACTGTCTTTGAGAGGGGTAGTTGTTAAGGGGTTGGGGATGGGCCAGAGGTTGACATATTTCTAGGTGAAGGGTCGTGGAAGGCCTTAAAGTCGTAGCGTGGGTAGTCCTCAGCATGGATTTAATATGGCAACGATCTTCTCCTATCCGAGCAGTCACTAACTCACGATCTTCGACGTTTCAGGAAGTAAACGGCTAACCTCTTCGGAATAAAGGCCAAACGACGTAGTAGAAACTTTAGCCCCTTTTTCTTCATCCTCCTTTCATTTTTCCTCCCTTTTCTAGGTTAACCAGCAGCAGCAGCACCAGCAGCAGCAGTAGCAGTAGCAGGGGCTAGAGTGAAAGAAGCGAAGGAAACGAGCTAGAAGAGAAAATCACTTTGGAGAAATCATTTCCTTCAAAGGTGTCGCAAGTTTTGATACATTGAGAGCTTTTCAAAGATTTTTCGGTTGTCATTTCTTCCCCGTTTAAACGTATTACCATTGACAAATTGTAAGCAGCGATATTTAGGTGCGACTCCTCGATGATCGGTGATCAAAGTTACGGGTCAGTCCTGGTACTTGGTTCCAAAGAACTCGTCCAAGTTCTCCACGTAAGAGATATCTACCTAGGTACGTACATAGACAATATATATATAGATGTATATGGGTGGCAGGTGTAGCGTCACGGACAAAAGAGCAATACTCGCTTGTTCTCTCAACGGTTCCGATAGCGTATTGTCGTTCTTCTTGCCGGCAGCGTGCAACGACGACGTGTATTGTCCTCGGCATGGAGGCGAGTCCACTTGATCACGATCCAGCGGTACTCTAAGCTCGCTCGTGTACCAGATAAGATGTCGATTGAAATTCATGCAGACCTCTCGAGCATCTTCCACCCCTTCGTAGGGGTAGGTGGCGTAGCCCTACTCTTGGCACCTATCGCAGCCGCAAATCGCGGTGGTCCACGAGTATTGTTTCCGGCCTCGAACACATACACACACACACACACGACTCGATACTCATCCTCTCGGCTTTTCCATACTTTTCTTGCCTTTTCCATCCTCTGGAAGGATTTATATTACTTCAAAGAGAACCCTTGAAAAACGAACGAGTTGGTACGTAAGGAACTGGTGGCATTGCGTTTTGCATTGTCTTTCAGATTGGAGATAACGCTGTTCGTTGGAAAAGTAAATGTCAGGGTTCGAAGTGCGCGTCCAAAATTGACTCTAACATCCTCGGATAAAGGATTTGACTTTAGAAAAGTAGAGCAAACGTCGATAACGATTTACGCCGGCAACGTTTTTGGGAGAACAAATTCACAAGGATCGATCAAAGTTATAACAGAGGAGCCGACGAACGACGAGGGCAAGGATAGAGAGGGTCCTTTCTTTCTTTCTTTCTTTCACATCCCCGAGGAGTAACTAACTGAACGAGAGTCGGGATAGAGGGTGTTAAGGTAATGCCCCATTAGTATGTGGAGCCCGTAGTAACACCGTAACACCACCACAGACTGTGGTCAAACCGTGGTGGTTTGTCCCTTTTTTTCCTTGCACCAATACGTATACAAACGTAGTAAGGTGGTCTTAAGCACTCGTCTCTCGGATTTGTAGGAACCAACGTACGTACGCCACACACGTATGCGAACGTCGTAGGAGAGAACGAGACCTGTCAATAGCCGGCTTGTTACAGCGACAATGATCGGCTTAACCAACGGGAAAGATCCACCCACCCGCACGTACTGGATTTTCACGAGAAAGGACACGGGATAGCGATGTCAACATCGTTTCCTTTCCTCTATTTAATTCCGCAAAGATCTCGCGTCATCTTTCTTACCGAATTTATCAGGGATACGAGGCCAAACGAAGCCTGATTTACTGATTAATCGCATACAGGATAATTCGTTCTCTTTACTCGTTGAAATTTTTCTTTTCAAATATCTGTTTCGACAATGTAATTCGAGATAGGGAGAACAGTCTCGAGAGGCGCAATAAATTGGCATAGACAATTTCCGAGATTTCTTCTCGAAGTCGAGAAGAACGATGGGAATGGACGACGAAGGGATTAGGTTCTCTCTATATTTTTCTTCTTCGTAGGTTCGTGGGTCACACGAGACGCGTGCGTGACGAGAAGCTAACTTGGTTATCAGCCAACGTAGCGGCGTACATCGGTGCTATCGCTAAAACCATCGTCGCCATCTCTTTTTTCATTTCGTCTTCCGAGAAGCAAAACTGTACACTCCGCTATCAACAATTGTACAACACACCTATATGCAGTAGCAACTTTATCATTTGGATTTTATTCTTCGTTAACGGACACGTCTTAAACTATTGACTTTTCAAACGATACCTATGAGAAGACAATTTCTTATTGGGTTACGATTATTATGATTTTTCGATTTCACTTCTCCCACTTAGCTCGGCGAACTTTTGGAGATAGCAAAAGGCTTCGTCGTTGTTTCACGACAGTTGTTAGACTCGTTGTTCTATCTCGATCTTCTCTCCGTAACGTGCCAATCCAATTTTCCTCTTTCCCTTTAGAGTTCTAATACCAGAATTATCGTACATAAGTTTTCCTTTATTTCTCGCACTTTATTCTTCGACTTTCCAAAATGATATTGTTCTTTGTTCGAAGAAAATTCGAAGAACGTGCGAACACCCCCACCCGCGCACGATCTAAACCACCGAACTTATTTTCCAAAGGACAACAAGAGATAAGAACGAAAAGAGATAAAAAGATATAATACCAGCTCTTTCTCATTGTATTGTATGCGCGCGCGCGCGAGTTTACTTTATTTTCTTTTTCATAGTTTTCCAAGGAAATGTAATTTAATCCCTTAAATCTATAAAGAAACTCTATCTCGAGATTAGATAAGCTTCGCTTGGAAGGCCTTAAAACGTAGAATAAAACACATATTTTCTGCCTTCGGATTTACAACTGTGCGATATAAGCGGGGTATTGAGAAACGAAATGAAATAATATAATATAGAGAATCAGGTGTGTTTTTTGGAGAAAGATGCAAGTTAAAAATAATTTTGGATATAATAAAGTAAAAAATGTTGGCTTAGGAAATATTGAATTGAAAAGAGAAGGTGGGGAGTTAATATTTATGCATTAAGAAAAACAATTGTGATATGGATAATATTTCTGTAAAAAGAAAAGATTTTAACTGAAGCCCTCCAACACCCGAAAACGGCGGAGTGTAAGAATAAATGAATAAATAATAATAAATAATATTCTTTTGATATACGGTATCCCTATAAAAGAGGCGTAGTTAATTATTTAACGAATTAACGCCAACATATTCGTATTACTCCTCTTATAACTTTATAATATGTACATAATACTCGATAACTTTATCCTAGAAAGTTGTAGGAAGGAACGTGACGTAAGTAGAGGTATCCTCTTTCGAGAGCCACCACCACCCATCGACTTATCTCGATTCTGCAACAAGGATGCAAGTCACCCAGCACGTACTATAGGAAGACGTTGATGTGAATTAATGGAGGCTTTAGTCATAGTTAGCTCGCACGAGAACGACCGAGAAAGATAGGGGTGGGGGTGGGGGGTGGGGATTTGTCGGCGGTACGATATTAATTAACTCGACCCCAAAATCGCTTCTTAACCCCCGTGAACTCTCTTCTAAACGATGCCGCGTCTCCCGTGCCAGGGGAACGTAAAAAGGGGGAACGTTGGAGACTCTGCACTCCATGATTCTCTAACAAATCTCCCATAAATATTACCTTATTCTCTCTCTCTCTCTCTCTCTAATACAAATATGGCCCGTTTGGTGTGGAACGATAGTCTAACGCGTTTTTTCTTCTCATTCATATTACCTCGAGTTTGACAATAATTATTGCGAATCCAGGTATTCTGATATCGAGTAAATTCGAGTCGAATAAGATCCTCGTTGAGAGTAATACGTCCGTTAAGGAGAAATAATAATATTTCACGTATTAGAAGGATCGAGGTTCTTGGTGTAAGAATGATTTAATGGTAAGGAGAGGGTCGGTCGGTGGGAGAAAAGGATTTCTCCGAGGAAAGGAAAGAAAATGTTCAGGTGGAGAAAAAGGGGTGTGCTGGAACGAGCCGAGAAGAGAGGGAAGGATCGGCCTCCGAGAGTCCGAGGGAAGTAAAAAACCAAATTTATAATCCGTAAAAACAATTATGGAGAGCACCCACCACCGCTACCCATCGCCATCGTTCTCTGCAAAAACGGCCAATATCTTTCCTTTGATTTATAACTCTCAGCGGTGGTGTGTGCGTTCGTAGTTCCCAGAAAAGCCCTCATATTAAATAGAATATTCAAGATTTAGCGTGTCCGATCCGTCCAACTTTTCCTAAATCGCGTATGTGCGTGTGTGCGTCATTATAGGTTAAACTTTCACTACAAATCGAATTTAGACGGCTAACGTTGGTCCTAAGGAAATCAACCTAGTCGTCGTCGTCGTTTCAATAAATTCAACGCCATAAATCTTACGCGGGACACGTTATATTCTTTATATGCGTACGCATGTCTACATTCGTGTGTAATACGTGGCGCGTATGTATGCATTTTATGCATATGCCGTCTATGCCCACATCCGGTGCCGCAACGTTTTCGCATTCTACTAAAAGTACTGCCTCCTCCTGGCTTACCCTGGACAGATCATCCAAACTTTCGACCTTTTTTGATTTTCTTATTTTTCCTATCTACGAAAGGCTCGCTGATTTATGTTACATCCGATGCAGTAGACGAAAGTTATGGGACATTTTTACGAAGATTAACGGTCTTAACGAAACGTGTCGTTGACGACACTTTCTTTTTTTCCGAGAGAGAGAGAGAGAGAGAAGAACAAAATTCATTATGATTTATTCCGATTGATCATTTATCGAATTTCCCTATCCCCCATCTTCTAAATCGAGTACGTAAAAATTTGTACGCGCCTCTCTTTTTTTTTTTACACCTCGAATTTCTCCGTTAGTACGTACGTCCGTCCATATCTTTCGTCCAGGAATATCCCCTTCTGCGGTCGGGCAATAAAATCGGACTGTGGGCAGTTTCGAACAGGCGGGACGAACGCCTTATTGCATGTAAAACATTTATGCTCCGTGGATATTGGTATAGTCTCGCGTCCATTCAACGCTCTCGCTTTATTCTTTTTTCTCCAAAGAAGTAAAGGAAACGATAAAGGATAATAACGATCCGCCTTTTGAAAAAGGAAAATAAAAGAAAATAAAATAAAAGAAAAGACACCAAAATCAAACGTGAAAATAGTCATTCGCTATAGTAGGTAAGATGAATAAGCCTTATTAGGCATGTCACGTAGAACAGCACGCGTCCCGTGACGGGATTATAACGAGCAAGATTTTCGCGTATCCATCCCATAACGCAACGTGCGACACCGTTCTGCCGTTACGTTGAACCGGTCGGTCACGTTGACGTTCAACAGTTGCGTAGTGCGTCGCGACGGCCGACGTTAATAACGCGTCGAGACGTCACGCCGAGGATTTTCCCCCTTGACGAACTTATTACCCTCGTTAGTGCAACCCAACAACGACGAGACGTCGTTTCCGATATTCATTTTTTTCCTAACAGATCTCGAATCAATTTATTTGCCAACAGACGCGATTCATAATTTTTAATATTTCCAAAAAAGAGTTACGTGCCACCGTAGATGTAGGTTAGTTTTGAAATCAGTGTCCCGCGACGAGCATAAAATAGCGCTTTATTTGGAGGAGTAGAGGTGGTGGAAATTTAGGGTAGAACGCGGGCGATCGTCTCTCGTTTCGTATCCGTCCACCATCGTGGTGGCCACCCTCGAAAGCTCGTAGTTACACGCTTGAAAATTCGATTCACTTGACAGTTCTCCTCGCTTGCTTGGCGCCCCCTTGAAAATTGAACGCGAGTTTGGCGCACCCAGGGACCGTTTAAATGCCCTTTACCATCTATTTTAAACAATTGTCTTCTTATCCCATTGGAAACTCGTATAAATCAAACTCTCTGTAATGGATGTTCCTCGGCGTTTGTTCGAACGACTCGCGTATATTCAGCCCTTCCAATATTTTTCTTCGAACATTCCTTTCGCGTTGTCTAGAGTTAACGATCAGCTGTTGTTGGCTCGTGTCAAGTATGATCCAATTATCGTTGACCCTCCACGCTATTGACATAATACCCCGTAGAATAAGTAGCCCCCGTTCGCTGGTACACGTATATAGAATATAAGAACGAAATATACGCAGTTTGTGACACACACGCACGCACCCACACACTGTGGGGCTTCGATTCGCGCGGTGCCGATGAGGTAACTTTGACCACATTTACAGTCTTAACGCCAAACGGTCTTACCCCATCCCTCGTGTCGTCCGTTGCAACAGTGAGGCTTCAGTTCTCGACTCAATCTGCACCTACTTAACCTTATTACGATCGCCGTTGAATTCCTTCTTCGGTGTCCGAAAGCGCGTAGCAAAAATACGAATCTCCCTGTGGGCTTGCTTGGTTGGTTGGTTGGTTGATTGTACCTAGCAGAAAGAGAATCAAAAGAATATAAGATAAGTATTTGGAAAGGAAAGAAAATAATAATAATAAAAAAAAAACAAAAAAAAAAAACAAATGGAACCAAGAGTCTTCTTTGTCTTCGGTATCGAGTTTTTCGACTGGGTCCAGAGATCTTTCTAAAGCCTTCGGTAAATTTCTTTTTATGGGCCGAATCTCTGACATCATCGACACCCATAAAATAAGACAGACGAGGACCTCCTCCTCCTCCTCCTCCTCCTATTCTCTTTTGTCGTCTCTTTCGAATCTCAAAGCGACTAAATCAATCGTGCTCTTGCGAAAAAATAGCGAATTCTTCGTTGCTCGATCTTTCGATAATATCAGTATATAAAATACAAAATTAAATACCGTGCCGACGTTGATATAAGATGCGATCTAGGAGAAGGGGATCGACGTTTTTACCGATAGATCTTTTTTCTTTTGGGGGTGGGGAGGGGTGGAGGGAAAGCAGAGTGAAACACAAAGTGCCATATGAGTTTGATTTTTTGGAAGAATGCCATAATGATTCGAGGGAGAGAAGACACCCTCTTTTCCATCTCTCTCTCTCTCTCTCTCTCCCTTTTCTACAAACTTATCCACCGGTCCAAAGCTATCTGATGTCGGTGCGTTATCTTTATGGCAGTGGCGCATACCTACGCATATGTAACACGAGAGAGAGAGAAATGGTTATACTTCGTTCTCGTGGAAATACATTTTTAGCGCATTAACGAATGTCGAAGGAACGACGCGAATCGATTAAAATAGACAAGATCATATAAATACGTACCCTATGCTAATAAGAAAAATAAGTTGGAAGACATTCGGACATTTCGTAGCACTTTTCTTTGTCCCTTTTGAAAAAGTGTAAGAGAGAGAGAAAGAGAAATATCGTCAACGGCACCCTTCTTTCCGTCTTCCCACTGTAGCAAGGGATGATCTGGCAGTACGGCGATCGCGCAATAATACTAAAAAGATAAAACCTCTGGGATGAAGGAAAAAGTAGCGAAGCCGAGCGAAGGACAAAGTAGAAGGAGACGGGAAGAAAGGGGGAAAATGGAGGGTGGTTCGGTCCACCCTCCGGTCCACCCTTCGGACAGGGTCTCGCTATTGCCTCGAAGGCCAGCACGAAGGAGAAGTAGAACCACCATAAGCTGCCGACCACCGCCGACACACTAAGATTTCTTAGACGATCGGACGTCCGATCGGGTGCGTGTTTGTGTGCTGCGCTAATAATGGGCGGGTGGTTGGTTCGATCAGCCAGTTGACCGTGACTAGATAAAAAATACTGCCGGACTACTACGGCCGTCCTATATATCCACTCCTCCCCCTTTCTCTTTCATCCCTTGCAAACTACCACGAATATATTGTAGGGGTAACTCGCAAAGCCGTCTATGTGTGAATCGCCACAAGGGTGGAAGAGGGTAAGAAACTGTCGGCCACTACCGTCGAACGCGTTGTCATGCTAATCGCGTACGAGTCCAACGGTGATACGCGATAGCTTTCCGCACTGTGGCAGGGTGCACCAGGGGATGGGCGGGGGCGGGGGAACAGTTTTACGAAGCTACCAAAAGAAATAAGAATAGCAAAACTTTGACGTTAGGTGCCCGCTTTCGACACTCGTAAATCCAAACTAGGGACTACTAGTTTCTACATCTTCCTATAATGCAAAAAATCGAAATCGTATCCACGCTCGCTAGCTCGCTCGTGTTCCTACCAATACCCCCACGCGAGAACTTGACTTATGAATTCTCTCGGAGGATGGACGACGGTCAGATGCCTCGAGACATAATAAAATAAACTGTCAGCGGCAGCTCGCATAAAAATGCTAAGGAACCCGATAGCCCATATCATTCCCTGCGCGTGCACCGCACAGATGTTCTTACATCGAGTCAAAGAAAATAAGAGGGAAAAAATCACAAATTTCTTCTAACGGTTTCCAACCATTGTCTTATATATTTAGATAATAATAATAATAATAATAATAATATATAATAGTCGAGATATACAATTCCAAATGCCAATGGACTTTACCAAATGGAATTGTTTCTATCGTTCGATGGTCATTCGCGAGTGCGTCCTTGATAAACGCATCGTCGATCGATCGATATCTCTATTTCACCCTCCTCTAAATCATTGCCGAAACATTTAACCTTTGTATCGTAGACGACTACTCCGTCGCCAATTCCATCCTATATCGTAACGATCCATTCATAAATTGGTCTTTCGTCCGATTCGCTATCTGTTATCTTAGTAAAAGAAATGTTCTATGGTTGCAACGCGACCACACCACAATGATTAATAATAATAATAATTAATGATATTCTAGCGTTGTGTGTTTTCCTACGCTTTAACGAAAAATATACACTGTTACGAAAATATACGTAGATTCCAATTTGGAATATCCTTACGGATTAAAGAATTTGACTAGAGTAGTAGCAAGAGGGATGGAGGAGAATAAGGATAGTCGAAGACAGCGTGCTTGGAATAATGATGATAATAACTGGACGCGGTACTCGGAGGAAGTGAGAAGTGGGGATGACCCAGGGGTGGAGGCCCAGGGGTGGAGGCCCAGGAATGGAGGAGGGTAAAGGAAGAGATGGTCGAAGCTTGTATCGCGAGTAGGCGGAGCAAACGGTGGCTGAACTGGCGCCAGGCGCCTCGATCGCAAACCAGGAGTACCAGAACCACCCTACGAGCCGATAGGTATTTCCCTGTGCCTCCTCGTGGGAACACCTCGTGGGAACACCTCGTGAAGAGCGACGGCGCGAGAAAAGCCTGCTACTACTACCCTGCTACCATCTCCCTTTACGACCCCCTCTCCTGTTCTCTCTCTCTCTCTCTTTCTCTCTCTCTCTCTCTCTCTCAATCTTACTCGCTAATTCTAAGTCGGTCTTCGTTTCCATAAAGTATTTTAGTTAAAGTCTTACGCGACATCCAATCCTTATGGAAAGAAACAATTTCAATAAATTTCTTAATGCGTGCAGACTTGCGTGCAAACTCTTGCGTCAGGGTTGCGTAACGGTTAATGACAAAAAAAGAGAGAAGAAAACGAGAAACGAGAAGTTAGGGAAGGGCTGAGAAGATTTTTAACGAGATCATCGCGGTAGATCGCACTCGCCTTCCAGGGGGTTGGTTACCTCTCTTAAAACCGTTAACGATATCACTCGTCAATCACGGTTGATGACGAGCCGATGAATGAGTGATCTCTACACGAAGCGAGAAAAATGTGAAAAAGAGAGAAATAAAAGGAGTTGAAACGCAATCAAATTTGTCTTTTGCCGGGTTGAGGGGGTGGGGGTGCTTCGCACCAGTGGGTGTCCCTCGTGGCTACTCGCATGAACGATCGCGAATCGAATTCACGAGACGACGACGACGACGACGACAATAAAAGTAATTCCATCTGGCCCAAACAGACAGACAGACAGGAGCTGTCACGTTTTCTAACACTTTTCGTTGCATTAAAAAATAGATGATATTTAGGATAAAAAGTAAGGAATAAAGATTGTGGTTTTCGTCGAGGCGTCGTAGCAATTGCCACGAACAATTTGGAACTCACCCCTTGCTATTTCTCTCTCTCTCTCTCTCTCTGTCTTTTTCTGCACTCTCCTCTTAAAGGGAAAAACGAGTGCCGGCACCCCGTAGCTGTTTGACTTAATTTTATGAGGGGTCGCCTGGGACGTTGGGAGGGTGCCGAAGTCATCCTCCGTAGCTCCCCCTCCCCCAACCCTGTTCACCAACAGCACCGACAACCAAAGGAGTCCCTCCTTCTCATCTCGTGGCAATCGGCCCTCGGTACGAGGAGGACGAGGAGAGGATTGGGAGATGAAATCTACCAGCGTGGTGGCTTAGCGGATAAAAATTATCCGTTTAAAGTCGAGAAGCGCTATAAAAGTGTAGTTAAGCTAGGCGACCGAGAAGCGAATCGCACTTCTGCCTGCTTTTTCTCTCTTCTTTATAAGGACGATAACTATAATTGGTAAATAACCAAGGCAAGGGTGGCATCTTCAAGATTGAATCTTCTTCTTTATATAAATTACATTTTTACGAGATGACGTCTAGTTTTAGCTAAAACTTTTTGAGAGAAAATATTTTGAATATAATTGACGCGGGAAACGAGAAAGGAAAAAAAGAGAAATTAATTAAAAAAAAATGGAAGGGAGAGTAAGATAAGGTAGACAAAAAGCTGGTCTTTTGCAAAGAATTGAAAGAAATCCGAAGAAGAAGCAGAAGAAGAAGAAGAGAAAGGGATGTTCTCGGTAGGGAGAAGACGAATGTGCTGGTAGTCCAGCAAGCTTGACTCCCTTGGTCAGAGGTCACACATTGTTCGAGAAAGAGGAAGAAGGACGAAGCTATCGCGTTACGTCGTCTCACTTACGCAAGCACTCTCGTCTAGCGTGGTAAAAAAACACCTGATATTTATGGTCCAGCTGATCGGATGCTTGGACTTTACTCGCTGATCGGATCGCACTAAATCACTAGCGGTCTACGCCTAGGAAGGTCCTGGCTCCGTCTGCTATAGCTGGAACGAGTCCCAGAATATTTTCTGAATAGATCGAATTTCGGTAAATGTTTCATTTGTTTCTAATTTAAATACGTGGGATTAGGATTATCGCAAATGATCGACCATGCTATTAAAAAACAACGTTAATTAGCTCGAATCTATCTGAAATAACGCGTGAGATGTCTCGCGTTGTACTCGATCGTATTTGCGAGCATCCGCGATAGAAAATAAGGAATGGTAGGGTAGTTTGATCTGATTAGCGAGTATCGATCCTTTTTGACGAGCCGACTGTACGACTGGGTCAGGGTAGTCTTCTTCAGGGTCGTTACACCGGTCTCCATCAATGTCCTACCTAATATATCTGCGAGAATTATTGAAAAGTGTGTTAAATAATATTTCAACGAATAAATTAATTTTGTAGTACGGGATATAGTAGGCGTCGTATCATCGTCAGGAAACACCAAGGAAGTGGGAAGGAAATGATAGGAAATAAAAGTCGGAAGACGAGATTTTCGGTATCGATCTGCGATTGGTGGTGGCCGACGAGACTCGGTCAAGGTACTCGTCTTCGTGATCTCTTTACTTCCGCATTTCTCTGCAGGTTTCGTTCATTCCTTCTCATTCGGTGATATGCGACAAGTTTCCATGTGTTTCCTCTTAAACGTGTGTACGTAAGTCTGTGTGTCTCTAGCTACGGATATAACGTACGTGCCGCGTCATCAACCACCGCGAACCTACGTCGTCATCAGAAGTGAAAGATGCTGGCGTCGCCGAATCTTCCCTTTCTCTGGCTTCTCCGTCGCGGAGAGAGTAAACGTGACGTCACCGGCTTAAAGCTGCGACGACGAAATGAGCTGGACCGATTGATTCGTCCTTCCCTTGATTCTCCTCCTCTTTTCCCTTTCTATTCCAATCCTTCCTCGAGTTTTTTTTTTTTCACCTTTCACGACCACACAACCAAAGTCTCGAAAAATATTTTTCTTATCGTTTGGGAGTTCGACGTCCTCTTCGAAACGATGAGAAATGTATTTGTTTGATAACGTATATACCTCTATTCTTTTCATTTCACCTATCCCCTTGACGTCCTTAATCGGTCACTGGGATAATGTATGCATTATTGAAAGAGAAAGAAAGATATGCATATAATATATATTAGTTACATGTTACACGTGTGGTCTACGATAAGACATCGGGGATTGAAAATATCGAGTTGCGAGAAGAAATATTTTTAAGATTAACGACTATAAACAATGATCATTCGACTTGGTAACAATGAGAATTGACTCTTCTCGCATAACCGAGAGCCCTGCGATAGAGTTTAGTGTCAACGTTAAGAAATACGCGATAAGCAACGTGTCTCTGGTCTGATCTAATCTCTTTTGATATTCGATTTAATCCAAATTCGTATACGTAAATCGATTTCTCGATAGGACCGAAACGAAAGAGAAAAAAATATATAGACGAGTACTATGAACGTTCAATAGAAAAAGATAGACAAGACGTGCACGTGCGCTGCGCTATTGCAGGAAAAAAAAGAAAAAGAAGCAAGGTGGTCGAGAAGAGTAGCTACAGAGAAGGGATGTTGATAGTGGGAGGTGATCTACGTCACCGAGAGAGAAAGAGAGAGAGAGAAAGAGAGAGGAAAGAGACTGCAAGAAGGGTGAAGCTGGTAGATAGAGATAGGCCACGATGCTGGCGTGACTTGACAATAAAGCTCGTCTCACCTCCAACTCGTTTCCTGCCTTGTCCTTTCCAACCCCTCGCACGCTCTCTTTTTACTATTTTTTATTCTCCTCCTCTGCAACCCCTTTGTAACCTAATGTAATCTTTCTCTCTTCAACGTCGTTCCTACCTATCGTTTCGCAGAAGATATTTTTCTTCTTATTTACGCGAAAGCAATGCACATTATACTTTTATCCGTGCCTACTGACTTGATTAATTATATTATATCATGCATATTTAAATATTACGGAAAGATTTTTCAATGAAAAATAATCATCGAACGAGAACCTGTTGGAGAACTGTTGGAACGATTAGTTTTAATCCTGTCGAGCAAGAAAGCAACTGTCTGTAGTTAGGGGAAGCTTGTTCGAAATCGAAGACAAGCCTATTGTCAAGCAACCCTCTGTGGACGAGTCGGTTAAATCCTCGTTAGAAGTTTATCAAACTTCAAGCTTGTCAGCGGGCAACAGCTCGTGCGATCTTTCGCGCTCTCCAACGTTGGTAGCTTTAGTTTCGTGTAGGCAATAATTATTTCAATGTAATATGTCAGCTAAATAAATGCACGAGTATATATTGTAATTTTTTCCATTCGTTAAAGAGAGAGAGAGAAAGAGAAATTAATTGACGGGTAATTTAATAGATAATTTAACCAAGGGAAAAAGAAAAACTGGCTTCCAAGGGTCTATGAAAAAATATATAGTTGCGTTAAAAATGAACGCTCAAATAATAATAACAATATAGGTATGAAATAACTCCATGGAGAATTGACGCATAGATAGAGATGGAAAGAATTGTGGAACGCAAACTCGAGCAAAGTTTATCGCGAGCTAGGGGTTTCGGGAGGTGATGCTCGTGGAGGTGGATGGTGGGGTCAGGTTGGAAGAGGTGAACGTTTTGTTTACCGACGTTCCATCCCGATGGATTCATCGTCGAATCGACGCAGTCAGCAGAAACGGCGTTGCAAATAAAGCGAGGGAAGCAGCGCGAGAACGGCAAAGCTTCTCCGCATCCATTTTCTCTTTCCTCTCTGTTTCCTCTCTGTTTCCTCTCTCTCTTTTCTCTTTTTAATGCGTCTTATTTTGATGATTACCTACTACTGTACAATTTGGACATACAATTTGGACATACAAAATTCGGTATTCGACATTTTTCGAAAGGAAAAATATGGGGAAAATGATATTATTCATTAGAAAAGGAAACATTTCGATATGAAAGTTGACAAAGACAAATCGTGTAGCTGGAATTCTTTAAATAAAGATTAACTCGATGCATGACACATAGCAGGAGGATTTAATTACTACGACGTAAGCAAGATATTGGTTTCGCTACTTGAAATTCGAGTAGGTAGAATGCGCGAAAATGTGGCTCTAAGCGAGCAGAAGGAAAGTTTTTAATTGGAAGAGGATACGCGAGAGCTTTTCCATTCTTTTTCGGTTGCGTGCGTGGACTGTAACGAAACGCTGACTCCACGATATTTTTATTTTTTACTTTCATTTTGTTGTCTTATATTAAAAGGTAGTAGGTAGATGGTAGTTAGCAGGTAACGCCGATGGAAACTAACAAAGGTAAATCCAAGGAAATGGTTTTGGATGTTTCGAAATAATACGACTCCGTCGGCTATCTGAAACTGTCGGATTGCGTGTCGACGTTTATTTATAATAAGAAGTATAATAATTACTTTTATGTACACACGAGAGACGATGTAACGGGAATTAAAACATTCTTAAATCGAATCGGACAAGTTTCGGCCAGTGGTGTTTTGGCCGAACGTGACCCATACGAGAAAACAATAATATATATATATACAATAATATATATATATATATATTTTTTTTTTTGTATATGCATAATATTCTTCTAATTAGGATCGGTGGCGTAACTTTACGCGCAGGTTCAGGTATTTTCCTTAAAATATGAACGATTAGCACCGGCCTGTTCATATTTCGTTACGTCCAATAAAATTGTTCCTTTTTCTCGTTTATTATTTCATCTAATCCTTCGTTCGCAAAGTTACGCCACCGTCTAACGCATAAACAACTCGACTTCTTCTTCTTATCGTCGAATTCGTAGAATAGACAAATGGAGATTCTTTCTTCGTCGAAGAAGTCAAGTCGTAGAAATACCATACAGGTATTACCGTATACCGCGATTACTTTTTGTGCCAAAATCATATTAAAACGATATATTTCCCTTTTTACCCCACTTTGGCCGTTTAAGCGCGTGATCTGATCAGTCCAAGTTTCCTTTTTTCCTTTAGTTCTACTCGACTCGCAATTGAGAGAGACCGACCCTATGATAGATATCATTATAATAATGTAGATATAAAAATATAATTTAAAGAAATAAACAAAGTAAGAAAAAAAGACAAAGTTTGATAAGAAAATCAAATGACAATATCGTGTCTATTAGTAAGAAAATGAATAAAAGCATCGAATAATAATTGGACGAAGAAGAGTCCCTATCTCGTATCAAAACTTATACGAATGCCCTAATTGTAAGTAAAATTGACGTTTAGAAGAGAGCGCGCGAAGTTCTTCATTCGCGATAATCTTGAGAAATCATTTTTACGATGGCCTTAACAAGATCCGATAGCTATTACAAGCGATGCGATCATAATATTACATAAACAATGTAGAATGAATCTATGTACACGCGTAGATCAAACGCTAGAGACGAGAATTCTTCAAAAGTAATGAAAAAAAAAACAAAAAAAAAAAGGATCTGCATTTGTTCGCATTCATGCGCGTTCCTTAATCCTACATTTGTCTTAACTTAATTGTAGACACCTTCCCTTCCTCGGCGGCCTCTTCTTCATTAAAATGCACCACCATCCTATGCACGCAGAGGAACGAGGAGAAGACGTTCCTGTCTCTGTGTATCGTCGAAAAAAAAGGAAAAATACAAAAAGAAACAAACGAAAATTCATCTATCCTCATATAAAGATTGCGTTGTTTGTTAACGTTTATGCACGCACGCACGCACGCACGCACGCAAAATAATAGCTTTTTGCTTCTTTACTTTTGTTCGGAATAATTTGATTATTTTGCTGCCGAGATAACGCCCAGGATAGATCTCAGAGAGGTATCGCTCGAACGTTCTTCCCCTTCTATCTTCCTCCCCATTACTCGATCCACAAAAGTTCTCGAAACGCTGTAAAAAAAAAATTATCGAGAAACCACAAGTGATAATAATGAAAAACATCTTGCAACAACCCTTTCGATTAATCAATTTTCAAATGGACATTTAACTAGTCTCTAACGAAACAAAACTTTGGAGAAGAAAATATCCTGAATCGTGGGAAGCAATGCGAGGGATTACAATGTTGATCCGATCCGGAAAAGCTGCTTGCCGCGAGCTTAATCTTATTTAAATGCTGACCCCGAATCGACCTCGGCCTTAATATCGTTACAACGCGTAAAACCGCGAGCAGAAAGTCAACGTTACTCTCTTTTATCCTACGAAATAGGCGAATGAAATTTTAATCGAAGTTATTTCAATCGTTCCGCCTAGAAAATATAAAGGTAGAAAAAAAAAGAAAAAAAGAGCTAACGATATAATCGTTTATAGCGGCATCAATCTCGTTATTTTTCCGACGGAGCACGTAATCGCGGTGGTAATCTAGCCGGCGACGCGCAGCCTCAACGACCACGATGATAAACTTGTAACACTTGGGAAACAATGATGTAATAGTTTTTACGAAGGCTTTAACTTTTCAGCTACCGTCGCGCCGTTTATCTCGTTGCACATCTTTCCGCGTAAACGCATTTAAACGAGCCCCGGTCTGCGATGCCCGGTCCTGCTTTAATGAATTTTTATGCTCTGATACACCGTCCGAAATTTAAAACCAGAAAATATTTACCAAATCATTTGTTTTCCATTTGGAAAGGATTTTCGATCGACTCACCGATTTAAGCATTCGATTTATCGATAAAATCGCGTTCAGGTCCAGCAAGCGCCTCCTCGGCGCTGTCGATGTCATAGGTAAACTTCCGGACTGGCCGGGCCCGGTTGTTGTTGTTGTTGTTGTTGTTGCGGGGGTGCTGGTGGTGGCTGCTGCTGTTGTTGTTGCTGAGGATGTTGATTTTGCGATTGATGTTGTTGCTGAGGTTGCGCTTGCGCTTGTTGTTGCTGAGATTGAGGAACTTGCTGTTGATGATGGTTGTGATTATGACTGTGATGATGATTCTGACGAGCCCTCAATATTTCACAACGTTGCTTGTAAAGATCCCGCTCTTGTTGGGTTCGAGCCAGCTCGACTTTTATTCGTTGAAGTTCGTTTTGCAGATTACTATTGGTCGTCTCTAAATCGTGACGTTGTTGCAATCGTTTGCTGCGACAGTTTTGCGCGTAGCCCCGGTTCTTCAAAGTTCGACGTTTTTGCTTCAAGCGGACAACCTTCGCAAGAGGATCGATCGCTTATAACGTTTTCGTTCGTCCACTAATCTGTTATCTAAATTTCTTTTTCTCTCTCTATCTTATTCGCGCAACGATTAATCGCCACCTCGAGAACCCTATAAACTTTCGTATTCTATGCGGACGAATGAATTCTATTAAAATGTTGTTAACAATTTAACGCGACATTGCGATTAAATGAACGTTTCGGAAAATAAATTCGTTTGTTTCTCGAGGTAGTCGAAGATCAGTCGTTTAAAAGCAACAGAGGTAAATTCTGATCGATCTTTCTGTGAAACGCGTAATAGAAAAATAAATGATCAAGCGGTTATTTGATAATACTTCCTCTCGTCCATAAAACGAATTGAATAAAAATACGAAAGCGATCGAGATCTTACCCGTATTACCTTGATCGAATGGTTGAAAAAATGAGAGACCTGACTCACCTCTTCCCGCGGGCAACCGTGGAGGCGTTTGTTCAATTCGCGTACGGAAAGCGACATGAGGAGCTCGTCGTTCATGAGCTCTTCCTGTGAATTGGCAGGTCCACAGCTCGAATAAAGTCCATTGGGAGTTCTGTGAGCAGGACTGGGACCACTGGCACCACAAGAACTGACCGAGCAAACGCTCAACGGCCTACCCGGTTGCATGGGCATCCCTTGCATGCTATCATCCATGCTCTGCATGACACCCCCGCCCGCGGGAAGCATCCCGCCGCCTGAACCTGGACCACCATAGTACTCGATGTGACCGGACATCGTGATGTACCCACCTGCGAGCGATAACGAGTCTCTCTCGTCGTTAAATTCTCTTATCCGATCGCGTTAGCTACTATTCGATCTAGAAAATCGGTCTAGACTAAGATACTCATTGAAGAATACGATTTTCGCGTATCATCGATAACCAAGTGAGATATGTAAGAGGTAAAAAATACGTTATAACCGTGGGGATATATTACCGGGATGCCTGGTGTGTCTCGGCAAATGTTGAAGCTCCTGAAAATGATGATGATTCGGGGTCGACGAGGACCAAGCTTCGTGATGAGGTTCCTGCGCTTGTTCCTGAGGACAATGAGGTCTCAAATCGAGGGGTTCTTGCCTGAGGGATTGAGTAAGCCAGCCCATGCTGACCCCGGGCCCAACTTGCATGTCATCCTGCAATACGGATCCCGGTTGTTGCAAATGCAAGAGGAGTCCACTGCGTTCGCGAGGATCTCGCTCCGCGCGATGCAGCTGCAACGGGGGTGGAGAGGCAGAGACCGGTGGCGTATCCGGCGGGGTGCCTGGATGCGAAAGGGTCGTCAAATGCGGTGCACCACCAGCACCACCGCCGGGTGGTGCCTTTACCAGCACCCCGTGTTGCACTTGTATATGAGGTTGCCCATACAACGGATGGGGTTGTTCTAATTCGTGGGCCGGTGGGGTCAACGGTGCCAGAGCTAGGCCCTGAGCTTGTACCTGTCCTGGAATTTGCACCACGCTTCCGTTCACCATTACGTTCGGCGAACCCATTCGTACCTGAAACCAAAAATTCGATATCGCCGACTGTAATTATTATTATTATCTAAAATATCAAGTATCTATGATATATATACATATATATATATATCGGTATAATCGAGGGAATCGTATCAAATGAATTCTCACGCAATAAATATGTTTAATATCGCACAGTTCAACGGAATCACAGTTGCGTGGAATCGATCGATTTAACGATCGAGAATAAGTTTGCGAGAAAAGAAAATCGTCGAAGTTAATGACGTTACACGCATTAATCGAGCGAGCAGCGATATCGTCATTATCTCTTGAACTTCACTAACGAACTTCAACTTTTATTAATGACACCAGGGAGATAAGGATATAGAAACGTAAATACTCGGACCGACCGGCACGCTGCTGCTGCACCGTCATCGATATTTTCGCGTTATGCAATCAACTTAAAGATTTATTCCTTAACGTTCCGCGAAGAGAAGCACCACGTGTGCTCCGTGTTCGTGCCTTGACGTACGGACGATCCCGCGATCGGCAAATGCACGATGATACTCTCTCTCTCTCTCTCTCTCTCTCCCCCTCGTTCCTCCATTTACTAAGATTTTTTTCCTTTCTTCTTTATAATTTATCGGCAAACACGTTTTTCATTTTTTCAGTGTCCTTTGGAAATCGAGTCTTTTTTTTCTATTTAATAGGAGAATGAAAAAAGCCAAAAGAGGAGGAGCACCTCTCGCTTGACGTCGGCGGGATCGAGATGATCTAGGACAAACTCCTGGACGTATTCCCTCGCTAGGTGGTCCTCGGCTTCCATCTTAACTTCGTCGACCTCGACCTCCACCTCCTGCGCCTCCACCTTCTCTACCGCGTCCGTTGCAGCTGCATACGTGAGCGTCTCCTCGGTGACAGCAGCTATTCCTCCTCCGGTTCCTCCTTGACAACTCGTTGTTGCTTCTAACGTCGTGACCACCTTTCTTGGGGCACCCTTCCTTACAGCCGAAAAGAAAAATAAACTAAAAGAAAAAAAAAAAAACGAGTAGCAGGTAGCTAGCTATCCACGTGAGTCTTTTCGACGATGCACGACGAACAACAACACTTTCCAACGGAAGAACGATTTGTTTCCTCCTTTCCTAGATCACTTGACACTTTTCCTTCAACTTCGATAACACTCTCGAAGCTTCTTCTTTCCCGCCAAATAATAATCCCTTTTTTTCTCAGACCTTTGAGCAAAATTTTTCCTCGTCAAAATAAACGCGGGTGTTGGTACCGAGAGTCGTCGTTATCACTCCGACAAATATTTCGATATTAACACGAGAGATGGGGAAATGGACAAGGAGAGAGAGAGATGGTTAGATAGACAGATAGATGGGCAGATAGAGAGAGAGAGAGAGAGAAAGAGAGAGAAAGAGAGAGAGATAGAGGAAGAAAAAGAGAGAGAGAGAGAGAGAGAGAGAAAGGTATTAAGAGAAAAAAAAAGAGAGGGATGCGCGCCGGCAGAGCAGAGAGATGCGTCGTCGTCGGTGTCTCCGTTATCTGAGTGGTGGCCGATACGCTCGAGCGCAGCGCGCCGCGCCGAACGTGACGGGGGTGACATGACATTGGCGCGCATGTCACTAAGTGACGTCACCTATGGGGTGGGCGTACTCTCTGGGACCACCCCAAACAACTCTCACGAGTTGGGATTCGTTCGGTTGCCGCCATTTGCTCCCGCCCCTTATCTCCAACTCCTTCCATTTTCAACCACTTATTTTCTCCTTTTGTTCTTTTCCTCTTATTTATTTTATTTCCTTCCTTCAAAGCGTTTCTCTTTTCCAAAAACTCCTATATTATATACAAGGTGGGCCCACCACCAACCACCTCTAACTTTGGAACCACTTCGACATCTCTGCAAATGTTAACTTTAATCTAAGAGCCTTGGTTCCTAGATGCACCCTTTCAATTTCCTTCTTTTTTCCCTTCTTGGATTTTTTTTTTTGCAATTGGTCCCCCTCCACCCACTCCCTCCTCGATATTTTCTCAATATGTCGCGGATAAAAACTTGGCAGAAATGTTTTGCCAAAATACGAAGAAAATTGTAGAATTAGTAGAAGCTCATGGGGGTTATTATTCGTAGCAGTAGTTATATTTCGATTGAATAATCGTTTAACGATCCGTCCCCCCATCTTTCTTATTCTTTTTAAGTTTCGCGTAAACGAGGAACGATCAAATTGGGGCGCGAATATTTTCACGCGAGGACAAGGGAGAATGAGAAAATCGCGGACTCGTATCTAAATAGCTTTTCGCAGACGTCCACGGGTCTTAACCTTTAGCACTTCTTCCTACCCATTCCCGAGATGCCACGACTTTAAAATACTTCATGAATATCAAATTTTCCTTATTCGCTGTCGCACCTACCTCTCAAACCCTCATCTTCCTTTCCTTATTTTTATTCTTCCTCTCTTTCCTCTTCTTCTTTCTCGTAAGATACCAACCAAAATTCTTAACCGTTTTACTTCTAATCCTTTACAAAGGTTTAATCGAATCGAACGCAGATAAGATGCGTAACCTCGTCTAAGTAATTTCTCAAGGTAGGAGGGAAGCTTTAAGGTTCTATCCGTACTTTAATCCTAGGAGAAAATAAGGTGACGCCGAAAGAAAAATTCGTAGAAAATGTTGTTGGTCTAGACGGGTCGAATGTTGGCGAGGGTCGAAATAGAAGGAACAACGCCGATAGGATTGGCCATTTTGTTTGAGAGAGGAATTTGTCGACGCTGCACCTCCGACGACATCCTTCGACCCCCCTCCTCCTTCCTCCTAGTACTCTTTTCTTTCGCACGATCGTCGCTTACGATTTCTCAAGGTGTTCGCAAAATTTTCCGTTTCGCGATACCGACAGCTACCTACCTCTTTGTTCGGCTTCAAAAGTCAAATCTAATTATATTACACATGGGGAGAAGGGGGGCTTTTTAGGTACCGATTTTTCCAATGGAAAAATAAATATTTACCTATGAAATGTGTCGAGATGAACAAATAACTTGCAGTAATCCTAAACTGTGAGGTGAAGACGTTCCAGATTGGTCCCTGTAGAAAATCAATTCACAAACGAGAACTAGAAGAAGTAGAAGAAGAAGAAGACAATCGAATCGTTAGATGCAATCGGAACGACGTTTGCTTGATATCTATGTCAGAAGGCGTGATCGATCTTCCTCAAAGGCGAATAAGTTTGCTTGACTTCGCGCCACTATTAAATCTTTATACCGCGAGGTCAAGAGACGCTGATCTATCGTATCGTTTGGATCAGAGGGAAACGTCTGGCATGCCGCGGTAGTATAACCGCGCAACAAACTTTACCGCGAGATTTACGACTGCAATTGCATTCGAAAAGCAGAGACGGACGAACGAACGAACGAATCAAAAGAAAAAGAACTTTGAAATCGGACGAATCGTTCTTTTCATCTTAACTCCAATGCCAATCTTCGAGTCGTTTATCTATCGGCGTTCAAGATTTCGGAAAACTCCTCGCAAAATTACAGGCTTATCCGATCTTTATATATATCTAAACGATAGAAAAGTTGTTCGCGCGAGATTTATTTGATATTAGTCGAGTTTTCAAACTATACGAATGAATCCTGCTAGTGTTATCTTTAAAAATCTAATTAAAGCCGATACTCTCTGACACGAATATTGGTATTTCTCCAAAATGACCTGATAATCGATTACTTTCCAATTTGCCGTGTAGTATTATTTCTTTCACTTCTTTTTACCATGGCTATTGCTCCTTTCGTAGGTCGTCAAAATTAAGTCATCAGCGTAGTACCTAGATGGTACTAAGAAGGTTAAGTTTATGGACGAGTTTCGGGATGATGTCGAGACCAAGGCTATCCTAGGACAAAGAGAGGAGTAAAGGTGGAACAGAGAAATTGGAGGATGGAGGAAGAGAGGAACGGGAGAAAGAAATGGAGGAGGATGGGGATGAGGATGAGGATGAGGATGAGAAGGGTAGAGGAGGAGAAACGAGGGAGAGTGCTGAGCCAGCATAGCCGGCTTGCCAGGCTGCACATCGATACCAAGCAGTCAGCCAGCGAGCCAACCTACCGATGAACCCACCTCTATACTCACCTAACACCCACAACTCTCCCTCTCTCTCTCTCCCTCTCTCTCTCTCTCTCTTTCTTTTCTAAAAGAAGACGCCATCGACGACGATAGGATACAAATTATTGCACAGCGATATGATACAAGAGAAATTCTACGATTTAAGAACGTTCGATATGATCCATCGTAAATTATAACCCGATAAAAAAAATCTATATAATTTATATCTTCTCGTATATATACAGTATATATAGGAAATAGTAGAAACGATGGTTTGCTGTTTATCCAATGAATAAATTATTTCTCGTCGATAGCATTTCGAAAAGTGCCTTCTATCGGCATTTACTATTGGCAAGTATAAAAAACGTTTAGATTGATCAGCTATGTCAATTCGCGTGGGTTAAATATTTTCTTAAAAAATAGACTGCGAGGGCCCGCGAATCGTTGGATAAATTTTAAAAATGTCCTTCAAAAATCTACTTCCAAATGTATTATAATAAAAGGGTACTTCGCCGTAGAAGGTTCCTTCCGGAAGGTCTCGGAAGTCGAACGTTTAGAACGTTAGTCAGGCTTGCATCAATTCTCTTCCTCGTGTTCTTCCTCGAAGATGAATCGAGATAATGCCTCGGATACGATCTCGGAGGTCTATGCGCAAACTGTTGCGGTGATCGAGTGGCCAGAGCCGATATTTCGAAGGAAACGCTACACCCACCCTCGTTCCATTCATGAGCGGATGAAACGAGAAAGAGAGAAAAATACGAAGACACAAACAGGGGAAACACAGGGAAGAAGAGAGAGAGAGAGAGAGAGAGAGAAAGCATTCGAAGGATAATCCTCGAGTCATTTGTCTGGCAACCGTTGAGACGTTCATTTGTTCGCAGTGCGATGACGGATGACACAATGAAGTAGAGATCGTGCGACGGTCTTCGAACGATAGTCGAGAACAACCCTCTCCCTGTAACTCACTCACCCCTACTAGCTTCTACTTTATCTCTCTTTCTCTCTCTCTTTTTTAGGAATCTGTTTGCCGTCGGTGGTTCAATTATTCTCGGATCATCGCTGCTTTGCATCGGCTTCGCGAACAATCGAATCCTCGCTATTTGTGTCGCAGCGATTAAAAACATAACGTTCATTGACAACAGTTTGGTCCTTCTACGTTTTTAAATGGGGGGGGGGGGTGGTTGACAGGGGCTAAGGATCGCAACGGAACGAGACCGAAAGAGTTTTCTTACTGCGATCCCTTTTATTCGACGATGAATATTAAAAATTGCGGGAGGAAATTTCGAAATTGGTATTGGTATTTCTACAACCACCCACGTTTCCATCTCTTTCTCATCCCCCAAGCTAATATATTTAATTGGATAATAAAGCATCCACATGCTACGAGTAAATATTATATAAAGAAATAATCGAGGAAGGCAGCGGCGATCATCACGCGTGACCACGATGCGGAACACGCGAAAATAATACGAAACGGAAGCAAACGCATTTGGTGATTTCCGTTCGGTGCCGGAACTCCCGTCATATTTGTCACTGGAACGTTATCAACGAGCAGCACTTTATTATTTCAGCTCGATAGGTATGAGCAAAAAAAGGAAAGAGACCAAGAAGATCCTTCGGGATTTCAAGAAAGAATCGTACCGCTTCCCTTTTTGAAGTTATACTTTTTTCTTTAGCGCGTGCTACTCAATTTAATAGCCCTTCGTGTTTTTCCCTCTATAAATTCACTTTTTATGTAGCTAATAAAGTAGCTCGATAATATGCGAGATGATCAATATATAATAATACATTTAAATAGAATTTGTGGACTTTGGTCATTTGAACAATTTTGTCTCGGTATTTTGTTTTTTTGGAAAGAGCAACAAATTGTCAATATAATAAGCGATCGTATGTTAATTAATTATATGATGGAATAAAGAAGTTCTTGGTGTCGAGTCACACCTGGCATCTACTATCCATGGTCGTGAGTTCCAGTGACGTCACGTCCGGCAGTATGCAGAATAAGCAGAAATCGTGTAATCGGATTCCGGCGCATTTTGTAGCATACAACTTTGAAAAAAAGAAGAGACACGCGCGTTACGCAAAATACGAATTAATAAAAATGAGCGAACTTTACTAACCAATTTTTGTTGCGAAAGGAATTTCTGCTTGATAAGGGAAAAAGAGTAAGAGTAGGAAGGAAAGGAAATTTATTTAATTTGTTACCATGTCGTGGAGAATTTTTCGATATAATTCTCAATCATGTTAATCGTTGATAACATTATTATTATCAATATTTTGTCGAAAGAAGAATATTTGCATTGGTCTTCCTGTTATAAATAATTTTGTAACATTGTATATGATCCGATGAAAAAAAAAAAAAAAAACAAGAAAAAGCAGCGTTATCTTAGAAACGTTGCATTTATTCAGAGGCTATCTATCTTCTTATCGTAGACTTTAACATTTTTTCTATTATCTTCCTATTAATATACATATATCATTCCACGTGGCATATTTTTTTTATTTCCATTGCAAGGCCGTCATTTTTTTTTCCTACGCGTTAACGCGTTTCGATAGAAACTGAAACTTGGTCTAGGAAAGAAATAAGAAGAGCGGACGCAGCAAGAAAAAATACGAGCAGAGAGAGAGAGAGAGAGAGAGAGAAGAGGTAGGAATCAAGACAAGGGAAAAGGGTTGAGAAAGCAAACATCGTTAATTTGCACGCAGGATGAATCTGGCAAAAGGTCAACATTACCACCGCGGTATGTATATGCTCGGCAAATACTCTGCACTGGACCGTGTAATCCGTTGGTTCGTTCTTCTTCCAGCAGCGAATTTTGCCAGGTCTCGCGCGGCCCTTGCCCTTTTCGGCCGCTGTTAATAGTCTAATTGGCAAATAGATCCCGCTGTTTTCCAATCGGCCGGTCCTACGTATGATAGATCGATATAACTTGAGTTCGCAGCGGGTGTTTCCACGCCGCTTCCCCCTCGCTTTGATCCAACATCTGTGAACGCGATCTAACCAAATTTTATTTATGACACGAACGGATCTTTTTCTGGTCATTAACGATCGTTAATTAAATACCCACGGAGAATATCAAAATCGTAGGACAGATTGCTGAAAATAGAGAAACAGAGTCGAACGATTACCGGACAATAGTTTGTTAGTGGAGATTCAACCTGGATGTATTGTTCTCTCGAAAATGTCTATTCAGCTTTAATCCCGCGAATCGTTCCTTCTCCAATCGAGTAAATCATCAAACGATGTACATGTTTTTTCTAATTCTTTCCAAGCCTTAGCAAACTTTTCAACCCTTATCGTCTTAGGCTCCAAACTTCTTTTCAACTTTCAAAAAGGATAAGGAAATTTATAATCGTTTACGGGTTTTAGTCAAATTATTCGGAATAGTATTTATAAAATTGTTTATTCAATTTTAATCTTATCTATTTCTACAAGAGATACGAGAGTGGCTTATGATAATTAAAATATGATACAAATATGGTACTCTGTCTCTGTTTTCTCCTCCCTATCGCACATAAAAATACGATTAGCTGCGTAAAAGAATTAGGCGAATACGAAAGCTCGCGCAAAGATAGAAAAATCTTTATAATTGATTCTCTTTCTCCCTTTCTCTATATATTATTCCTAACTACTAGGATAGATAATCGATTAATTACACATTTACATGTTCGCTTGCGAGATAAATAATATCGTTGGCTAAGAAAGTCATGTTCTAAAACATTTTTGTGAAAGAAATACAGGACGTATTTTGCCAAATTACATACGAGTAGTATTTTTAGGTTTCTTTGGAGAAAAAAAAACAAACGTAAGTGCATCAATTATCGAGGATCAACCATTTGTCGGTGATTTGTTCTATCTGTTTGGCGAGAATCGGATTTCTAAGACGTATCTTCAACTCGAGCTTTCCTCCTGTTGGCTTCCTCCCTTCCATTAACTGTAACAAAGAAGCCATCGTGTTATAAAATAAAATAACGGTAATAATATTATACTATGTGTTATGATTACAAAACTTACTGGAAACGAATCATGTAAAATGCATTTCATCTCGAGCGGATGCAATTTTACTGTCACGGTACCCAGCAAACTATCGCTTCTGAAAAATCCTCTATAACGATACAAACGTATGAATTCGATTAGAAAAATTTCAATCGTTCGAAAAATGCAGCATTACAATCTTAACGTTGCTACAGCTTGCTCATGAAGACACTCACGTTAGAAAATCTTGTGCAGCATACGAAAGACAGAGAATATTTTTAAGTGAAAATTTTTTTTTTTCTTCTTCGTTATTCAAGAGAAGAGCTTTATCTTTAATCGAAATAATTACTGTCAATGTGTGGTAGGTCACTTGACGATCAAGTTTACGCGATTTGAAATATTTTGAACTTTTTCGTGAGGTATTTAACAATTGCATAAGCATCGAATTGCATCGAATTGCACATCGAATCAATTGAATTAAGCACTTATTTTAAAGCACTATAAGAACAATTATACTTTAAAAGCCCCTTATATGTAAGTCACATTGAGAACAAAATAAAAATAAATCTGTATTTCTTGAGCACGAAAACTTCATACCTTGGATGAGTGCAACACAGGATGGGGTTCAGCGAGCATCTGTAAGCAACGTCCTAATCCATTTACTATAATAATCTAATAATATCGACTAATAAGTATCTTGAAAAATTCTCGGCATCCAAGATTTCGTGTTTTCAAGTTTTAATAACATTCGATATCAATTTAACGACACCTTGGCAATCAATGTTGAAAAAAAAAACATTATAGAGGATTACTAAGTTTAGAAAACTATGGATAGAGATGGGTGAGTAGGAAGCATTTATTTCTAAACAGTGGGAAATGTTTGCTTATTAGGAGCTGCAAATGATAGCTAGTGAATTATTAAACATGCTAATATTATATAACACAATTGTCTTTTACATCTTTAAAACTTTCACGTCTCAATAAAAATAAATAACAAAATTGCAAGAGGAAACAATATTAACTTTACCCTTTTGCCCATACTTGACACTTGAGAGCATGTCGTTTGAATGACCGTTGGCATTGTCGTGAGGTGCGATCTAAGATTCCTGTTATTGGGAAGACAGCTTGGTACTCTGGATTGCAAGTACCTTTAATCGTCGATGTTCTATCTGCAGGGGGATTGTCCGAAGGATAAGGAAACTCAAACATAACATAAGTATCTGCTTCCCGTGCGTAATTGATACCTCTGATTATCGATATCTCAATATCGCTATCGTTCAAGTCTGTACAACTCCTAGAAAGTAAATCAAATGTTATATTTTAGGTGTTATAGTTTTCTAAGAATGAAAACTCATTTCTCGTACTAACTGAACTATCGCATAAGTTTTAGTTTCATAATGATGCAACGGAGGCGGTAAGGAATCGCGTCTTCTAACGCGTAACATATCCAAATCTCGGGTATATCCTAGGGCGAGTCGTTCCCATCTGTTATATCCCGGAACGTCTCCCAATTGTTTCGAATGATCTCTCGTAGAAAGGCACCACTTAAATAAAAACATATAAATATTTCAATTTCGATTATATTTTCCAATATATTCATTGGAATAGGAATTCAATATAATACTTTTATTTGTTTAATTAATTGATTCTCCAAGTTATCGTAAATTTGTTCATCGCTTCCACCAGATTCCTCCAAACAGTCTTCGCTATTGACCAATTGAAAATTTTCATCTGTTTGACCCGTTAAACCGTGCGCACTAAGTTCCATTTTAGCAACCGGTGACAAAGGTATAGAATTCATATCAACTGGTAAACCAGCTATACTAGCTTGAATCAATGGCTGTATTCCTTTCGCTTGTCTTAAATAATCGCGCGCCAATTCTAAATCTCCATCTTTTTTAGCTTTTAACGCGGCCTGTTTTAATTCGTGTTGACGTTGCTGCAACTGTATCATCTGTTTATCTGCCCGTGTAGTAGCGTGCTTTTGATTTTTATTTACTACTTGAAAGAAGAAATATATATAATAATAATTAAACATTAAGGAAGAGAAAAAGAAATCTTCGAGTTCTTGTTATAAGTGTGTAGAATTCGTGAAGAAATTGGCCGTATGGTTGACTGGACCGGAACTCGAACCCGGATCTTTATCCAGAGCCTTTCGGTAAACCTCTTCGCGAATGTCTATTTATTTTCAATGGAGGTGCTCGTTTTCCGCGTAAATACTTAAAAGCAAACAATTAAATATAATTATAGACAAATACCTTGATTTCTTCTCGGAGGTGGACTTGGCACACCTATTCCGGATGTTCCTTCCGAATTAGATTCTAATTTAGATTTGTCATCTTCTTTCTCTCCTTCTGTCACAGGCACACCAGCAGACTGAGTACTTGTAGAAAGTGGTGAAAATCCTGGTGGAGTAGGAAGTTCATCTAGAGGCACGGGTCTTCCGCGTGCGTGATTTTTAAGTGCTTCCTCGAACTGCTTGCAAATACGACCATATCTTCGAGCTTTAGAAGAATTTCCTTCGGTTTCTGCTGCTGCTTTCGTTCGTTTGTATACTTCAAGACGCTCTTTGAGAGCGCTTTCTATATCTTCTATTCCATATCTTTGTTCCAATACCCCATCATCCATTTTATTTGCAGCCGGTGTATCTGGTTCGGCATGTTGTTGAATTTCTACGTCTTCTTTTTCAACCGATCGTGATGCAGGATCTACAGCTGATGCAGAAGGCCCAATTGGCGTAGGTGGCATATCGGATAAATCAATCGCTTCTCCAGCATTAATTGCCGCAACAACTATATCAAATTGTTTAGCAATTTTTACATATTGCATAGCCTCTTGCATATTACCAGCTTTTTTCCATGCAAGTGCAGCAACCTTATATTCCTGCTGTCGTTTCTTTAACAAAGTTAATGCTTCCTGATCGATTTGAACAACTGGAGCAGCTGGTTCAGCTGGAGCAGATTCTGAATCGGCATCATGTTCAAGACTAGGCGGGGAAGGATTCTCTTCTGGCATTTTAGAGGATACATCGTTGTCTATAATAGATGTAGAAATAAAAATTGGTAGATTCTTTAAAGGTAGACAATATACTAATAAGTCAAATAATACCTGTAGGTTGTTCTGTGGATTCAGAAGTAGCTGAAGGAGGTAAAGGAGGTGGAACATCAGCTTCATTTATAGCAATACCTGACTGAGCGTCCTTTAAAAGCTGTTGCAACGTCTTAACTCCTCTACCAAATCTCCTAGCTTTACTAGTTTCATTTTGTTGTTTTGCTTTCTTCTCAGCTTTTTGATAAAGAGTTAGTCTATCTTGCAGTAATTGTAATTTATCGTCTATAGGACTATCATTTGCCTTGTCAAGATTATTTTCAGAAATTTCTTCTTCAGGATGTACTTCTTCGTCCGACAAAGTAGCCTCATTCTTGGTAATCATATTGAGTTCTTCCTGTTGCGAAAAAGTTCTTGCACATAATTGTGCGAATAAAACATATATTTAAACAACAATTATATATTAAAGTGGTAAAAGTTGTATGTAATTGTACATACCAATAAATCTGGATCATCTTCCCCATCGGATACATCCTCATCTATATCTTTTATACTTTCAGATACCATTGCGTTTAGTTCGGATGAATCTACCCTCTGAACTATTATGATAATAAGTACATTGATATAAATTACATTGACGGTTCAAAATTAACATTATGACGTCCGGCGACACCACAATGGTGTCATACCGCGAAGTGTTGCTCAACGGCCAGTGGCCCCACAGTTGTGCCATGCACAAAGCGTAGTTCTACACCCGGCGACATGCAGTTAGAATACGGCCGGGCGTACACTAAGTAATCCGAAATAGCGCTGCCGGCGCCAAGCGAAGAAATTTTTTCGAAACGCCCGGACGTCAAATGTTAATATGAACAATAAAGGAATATTGAATCTTACTTTTAGGCTTTTGTTTTCGCATTACATTACTGTTATTTGTTAAGGCAGCCAATTCTGCTTCCAAATCTTCGTCATCTTCATCTTCTACAGAAGCTCCAAGGTCGTCAAAATGATCAGGTACTTGGAATATTCCATACTTCAAATAAAAATAGTATTATTAATAAAAGTCAAGTGAAATATGAAAAGTGTATTATGAATAGGTATATGCTAATATGTATTATTAGTGAGATTTACCTGTTCAAGATTTCCAGACCTGGATTGCCTCTTTGGCTCTTTCTTTTTACCAAACATATTGAAATATTCCTCTAAATAAGAAAAATACTGACAAAAGTAGAAATCCGTCGACAAATCACTAAATTATCAATGATCGTACTTGTATCAATGATAACAATACAAAAATATTTGTTGCACCTGTCATCCGTGTTCATGCAATAAAGTCACTATAACTTATCGATATATCGTAAGCTATCGACATATAAGCAATCGATATATCGTACACTATACATAATCGACTTACATTTGCGTCACGAGTGCATGAGTTATTTAGATTAGAGTCAAGCCATGTGCTAGATGAAAACAAAGTTTTATAACCTTTAAAAAATCTTCCTTAAAATGCAGAAATATCAGGAAAAACGTTTGACTCCAAAACACTTGGATCCAAAATGTTTAACATTTTCAGTTTTTACAACAGAAGATATAGAAAAGTTGAGTGTTATGAAAATTAGAACTCCTCTGTCATTCAATATATTGGGCCACCCGTTGAAAGGTGGTTTATATGATCCAGCACTAGGTAATTTCACATTCTTTAAGTCTATATCATTTACTTATATCACATAATTGTAGTATTAAAAACATTCTATTTAATCTGTAACTACATTAACGTTTATCTAATTACAGGACCTTTGCTTGAAAGTTCAGATCCTTGTGCAACATGTGGTTCTACGGTATACAAATGTCCTGGTCATTTTGGTCATATAGAATTACCAATGCCCACTGTTAATCCATTATTCCATAAAGCATTATTTTTGTTGATTAAGTTATCTTGTCTGAACTGTTTTACTTTACAAATCCCAACGCATATAAAGATGTTGCTATGCGCAAAACTAAAGATCCTAGAAATGGGCTTACTCAGCGACATAGATAGTTTGGAAGAAGAAATAAATTCTGTTACATCAAAGTCACAAGATATACCTGAATCCGATCTGGTATATATTCAAGATATAATAGAAACTTATATACGCAATCTCATTAATAAAACAAAATATATACCCAACGCTCAATCCAACAGAACTGTGCTGAATACAAAAAATATTAATGCTCAGCGGCATATGTACATTGATAGCATACTAAAAAAATACACCGTTGGAAAAATTTGCATCAACTGTCAGGAAGCTATACCTAAAATAACAGTTTTAAAAAATAAAATTATGACCACTAAAACCAGCGATGCCAATTTTACATCAACAAATATGATGTCGAGTATGGTAGTTCATAAATTGGAAACTGTCATTATAATGCCCGATCAGTCAAAAGAATACTTGAGAAAGTTATGGCAAAATGAGGAAGATTTTATTAAAATAATTATTCCTTGTTTAAATAACGTCAAAGCAGAGTATGCGACAGATGTATTTTTTTATGATGTCATACCGGTTTTGCCACCCATAGTAAGACCCATAAACTTTCTTCATGGACAAATGATCGAACATCCTCAGAGTCAAGTATACAAAAGTATCATACAAGACTGTCTTATTCTTCGGAATATCATACAGTATATTCAAAATGGTAACACTAATCAACTTCCAGAAGAAGGAAAAATGGTTTTTGATCAAATAAAAGGTAGTACGGCTGTAGAAAAGCTACACTATGCGTGGCAAATGTTACAAACAAATGTAGATCACTTAATGGATAGAGAATTAAATAGAACTCCAGATTCCGCAAATTGTCTTGGACTGAAACAAGTTATTGAAAAAAAGGAAGGTATCATAAGAATGCACATGATGGGGAAAAGAGTTAACTACGCGGCACGTACCGTTATTACACCCGACCCAAACTTAGATATCGATGAAATCGGTGTTCCGGAAATTTTTGCACTTAAATTGACTTATCCTATTCCCGTAACACCCTGGAATGTATTGGAATTGCGAAAGTTGGTTTTAAATGGACCAAATGTTCATCCAGGAGCAGTTATAATAGAAAACGAAGATGGATCTGTTCAACGCCTTAGTCCTATCGACGCAACTAAAAGAGAAGCTGTCGCAAAACGTCTTTTGCCGAGCAGCGATAAAGCTAATCGGTTTTTTAAGGGTATTAAAGTCGTTCATAGACATCTTCAAAATGGTGATATACTTTTGATCAATCGCCAACCAACATTACATAAATCTAGTATAATGGCTCACAAGGCACGCATTTTAAAAGGGGAAAAAACGTTGCGTCTTCATTACGCTAATTGTAAAAGTTTTAATGCAGATTTTGATGGCGACGAAATGAATGCGCATTATCCACAAAATGAACTCGCAAGAAGCGAAGGGTACTTTATCGCAAATGTATCTAATCAATATCTTGTACCAAAAGATGGTACTCCTTTGAGTGGGCTTATACAAGATCACGTAATTTCTGGGGTTCGTTTAACGATGAGAGGTCAGTTCTTTAATCGAACCGATTACATGCAATTAGTTTATTGCGGATTGGTGGGACATAAAGGAGATTTGAAATTGTTACCACCTAGCATTTTGAAACCTATCCCATTATGGTCAGGAAAGCAAATAATATCAACTGTTCTTATTAATATTATTCCCCCGAATACTGCAAGGATTAATTTAAATTCCACAGCAAAGATTAATGTTAAACAATGGCAAACTAATAAAGCTCGCCAGTGGAAATGCGGTACCGAATTTACAAGTCCTGAACAAATGTCAGAAGCAGAAGTTATTATAAGGAATGGCGAACTTTTATGTGGCGTACTTGACAAAATGCATTATGGTGCAACACCATATGGTCTGGTACATTGCGTTTACGAATTATACGGAGGATCGTATTCTAGTAAATTGCTAAGCGCATTTGGCAAACTTTTCCAAGCATTTTTACAACGAGAAGGTTTTACTCTTGGTATAGAAGATATTTTAGTCGTACCAAAAGCAGATATGAAACGTAAAGAAATTATCTCGGAAAGTAGAACGTTGGGAGAAGATATACAAAAGAGTCTATTGGAAATGCCGGCTGATACGCCTTCGGACGTATTATCGTCTAAAATAGAAGAATCTTATTGGGCTGAGCCTAAATTTCGTACTCAAGTCGACCGAAAATATAAGCATGTATTAGACGTCTACACTAATAATATTAACAAAACGTGCCTACCAGCAGGGCTTTTGAAAAAGTTTCCCCACAATAATTTACAATTAATGGTACAATCCGGAGCCAAAGGATCTATGGTAAATACTATGCAAATTTCGTGTTTGCTCGGGCAAATAGAACTGGAAGGTAAAAGACCGCCGTTAATGATAAGTGGAAAAAGTTTACCAAGTTTTCCTGCCTATGATCCAACACCAAGAGCAGGAGGATTCATTGATGGCCGTTTTATGACAGGGATACGTCCACAAGAGTTTTTTTTTCATTGTATGGCCGGTAGAGAAGGCTTGATCGATACTGCAGTCAAGACTAGCAGATCTGGGTATCTGCAAAGATGTCTTATAAAGCATTTAGAAGGTTTAGTTGTCAATTATGATTCTACCGTTAGAGATTCCGATGGTAGCTTGATTCAAATTTATTATGGCGAGGATGGTCTCGACGTACCAGCCTCAACGTTTTTAAAAAAAAATCAAATGGACTTCTTAGTAGATAATAAAAACGTTATTGTCGATCCAAATCTGGTAAGAAATTTAAAACAAGATTCCAATTATGAATCTACTTTAAAGTCTGTAAAGAAAATTAAAAAATGGTCAAAAAAGCATGGCAATTCGTTGAACACAAAGAGAAGAAATGAATTTTTCATATTTTCCGGAGAAAACTATAATCCTAATAGCTCGAAATCGAAACGTATCGATGGAAATAGTGGAAGAAGTAAAGGAACTCTGTCGTTGTTAAGAAAATGGATAAGGATGGACGAAGAAACGAAAAAATCATATAAAAAGCAGTGCGTCAGATGTCCAGACCCTTTAATTTCCAAATTCAGACAAGATACAGAATTTGGGGTACTTTCGGAAAGATTGGAAAGCTTAATGGACGAATATATGTCGAATAAATCTTCTGGATCTAACGGAAAAATCGAAAAGAACGAATTGAGAGATCTTTTGTGGATGAAAGTAATGAAATCTGTATGCCCACCGGGTGAACCAGTTGGCTTGCTAGCGGCACAATCCATAGGAGAACCATCCACTCAAATGACGCTAAATACATTTCACCATTCAGGACGTAGTGAAATGAATGTTACCTTGGGTATTCCGCGATTACGTGAAATTTTGATGATGGCTTCGAAAGTTATCAAAACTCCCTCTATGGAAATTCCTTTCAAAAGGGATTTGCACAATCTCAGCAAACAGTCTAATAAATTACGTCAAAAATTGACGAAATGTATATTGACTGATGTTTTGGAAAGTATTAGAATTGACAGAGAAATGGAACAGTTACCGCATAGACGACTCGTTCATACGTTACACATTGAATTTCTACCTCATAAATATTACAAAAGCGAATTTTGCGTTAATCCAAAAAGTATTATTGACAAAACCGAACAAATGTTTTTTAAAGCATTGTTTAAAGAAATAAAAAAGACTAAATTAACTGGTAATCTAATACACGTCGAAGAAGAAAAGAAACAAGGAAACAACGAAGATGCTTTATTAGACGAAGATGAGCCTGAAGATGAGCCAAAGGAACCTAAGGCAACTGTTAAGAGAGATTTTGGAGAACAACACGAATCGTCCGACGAGGAAGAAGTTGCGGAAGATGCAGATGCTACGGTCAGACGAACGATGTCCCGACACCAAGAAAATCAAGAGTATGAGGAAGATACGGAAGATGAAGTAGAAAATGGTAATGAAAAAGATGACGATAATGATTTCGTAGAAATGAAACCCGATGAAACGAGGAACGAAGATAGCAAGGTGGAAGAACGAGAAGAAGATGACGAGAGTTTAGAATATCAAAATAGTGATGCGAAAGATACACAAAAGAGACGTCAAAATGTATTGAAAACGTATTTGTATGCACTGGAATACGAATACGACCAAGTCAAATCGCTATGGTGCACATTCAAATTTTGGGTTAATAATTTATACTGTCATTATAATATATATATATATGTTAATAGTATACGTTTCGTATTACTAAAATTAGACATTTTGCATTACAGTTGCCACTTAGGATGATCAAGATAGATCTGCCGACAATTATTAGAAAAGCAGCAAGTAAAGTCACTCTCTGGGAAACTCCTAATATAAGGAAAGCATTTACTATTGAAGGTTCCGATGGAGAAACTATTCTTAAAACTGATGGATTAAATATAATAGTAAGTAATCGTTTACGACGAAAAATAAAAAGAAAAGAAAAAAATAGATATATTATAGGATATATCCTAACGCATGCTTGATTTCGTCTCTTTTTTGTTTCTAGGAAATGTTCAAGTACAATGAAATTTTAGATTTATCTAGATTATATTCTAACGACATTTACGGAATTTCGCAAACTTATGGCATCGAAGCTGCTAATAAAGTAATAATAAGAGAAGTTAAAGATGTATTTAAAATGTATGGAATAACGGTAGACTTTAGACATTTGTCTCTAATTGCCGATTACATGACGTTTGATGGTTCATTTAAACCTCTTAGTCGCAAAGGAATGGACGATTCTGCCTCTCCTTTTCAACAAATGAGTTTCGAAAGTTCTCTAAACTTTTTGCGAAATGCTACGTTGCAAGGTGATAACTCATCTTCTTTTTTTCTTTCTTTCTTTATTCGATTACAAAGAAATATTATAAATGATCTTGCGTTTTAATTTTCAGGAAAAAAAGATGATTTAAATTCGCCATCCAGTCGATTGATGCTTGGACA
The DNA here is from genome assembly GCF_001313835.1 of Polistes canadensis. Lineage (NCBI taxonomy): Eukaryota > Metazoa > Arthropoda > Insecta > Hymenoptera > Vespidae > Polistes > Polistes canadensis. The sequence goes on from NW_014569840.1 coordinate 110,491, forward strand.
ACCATGTAAGTCGGGTACAGGTGCATTTTCTTTATTAGCAAAAATACATTAAAAATATTTCAATACATTTAACGTTACTTAACTCATGAAAGAAACCTTTTTATTGCCATTTAATGGAATCTATCTTGTAAGCTGACTAAATTAATCGCGTAATATTTGACGCGAGTAATGTAAATGTTGTATAAAGAATATAAACATTTTTCTAATATTACAGCAAATAAGTTTTGCCTATGAAGGTTCATAAAAACCATGCTTAATTTGTACATATTGTAAGCCGAGTACACTTTATTTCGCAAAATAGATATACAAATGGGTAAAAGATATAACGTGTTACGGAGAAAATTTTGTTGAGATGTTATACCATTGCATTTGAATTAATAGAAAAGAAGACTATATATATATATACATATATATATAAATATATATAGTATTCAGATTACGATATAATATTTGTGTGACTCGTGCGTGCATATTATTGTTATGCGATAGATTATTTAGCTTAAAAATACAACACATCGAACCATTCGTTTTTATCTATTTGTGAGTTTGGATCGTGCTTAACAACAAATCGTAATTAGCACCAGAGAATTTTTCCAACTAGAACAAAGAATATTGAAAAGTACAGTAATAATACATTGTAATATTTCATTCGAACTACATTAACCGTTTGCGGAGGAAATGATACGAATATGGGTTCGAACTCAGAGCAGCTTTTTAATTATATTACGCGTCGTTGATCGTCCGCCGCAAAGGGTTAATAATTATTAATAATACGTTTGGTACAAGGAATGTTACATAGATTCTGTAATCGTGCTTAATATAAATGAAACAATATATTTTATAAATTTATACGTACCACTTTGCCTTCTTTGATAAAAACGAAAGTAGGCATGTTGGTTATTTCGTACTTGCTAACTATATCTTCACATTCCTCGACATCGACTTTAAGGAAAATGACGTCCTCTCTTTCCTAGAACCAATGAACACTTATTGTACGTCATTTGCTAGAGACGGAAAATAATTTCCTATCGGTTAAATTAATGTACCTCGGCTAATTCCTCGATCTTCGGTCCGATTATTTTGCAAGGACCGCACCATGTCGCGTAAAAATCGATTACAACTAAAGTTTTGCCAGCCTTTTCCAATTTTGCATCCAAATCTGCCTGCAAGTATAAAACAAATAATACTTTTTATCTAAATAAACGAGTGGGTGTACATAGGGCTAAAGGGATAAATTGAATAGAAATCAGTTTGCGATAAGTTATCAAACACTTGATAAATTAATATCTTCAATTCAAATAATTTATATTTGTGTTAAAAGTCTCGCTTTGTTGTGATCATGCGGTTTTTAAAAGATCTCGATAAATAATTTCACCAGATAGCATTGAGATCGAATTAGGAAGGAAAATAGGTGGCAGCAAGTAACAATGATGATATCATAAAACAATCTCGATTAAATCTCTTGCGACATAGATACGTAATATTACGTTAATACTACTAGTCATCGTGGGGAGTCCCTAGTCAACGTGCATAATTATTGATTACATTATTAGCGTTTGAGGAGGAATAACGAAAGAAATGCATTGGATAAAATCGAGTTGGTTTGCACATGTTTGCGGGTAAATTGAATATATCAGAACGACATGTTTTTTCTCATTTTGAAGATCGATCGATCGAAGGCCAGTTCCTGCCACGTAAAAGCATGATATAATCATGCTAAAGTATGTCACCATTGCCGCCTCGATGAGATGCATCCGCTTTTTTCGTTTTTCCAAGGTTATGCCATTACCTGCCGCCCATATACCACGTTCTTTCCTTCTTTCGCGCGAAAATGCGAAAAATAATAAATGATATATTAAAAGTACTTACGGAGCTTTCAACGTGTTCAACGGATTTCACCATCTTGCTATTTTTTTAGGTAGTATTGTTCCTTTGTAAAAGTACGTTCGAAGCAGCTAAGTTTTCGGAATAGACTGACCGACCGCGTTCTATGATGGAACGAAGTGAAACCTCGCGTGTCGCTCTACACTTTTCTCTTTTTCTCACACTTATGTGTACAAGTATATATGTATAAGCGTAATCTTTCTTCCTCTTTCCTCCGAACACGAATGAAGGAAACCGGTAAGTGGAAGGAGCGTGATTAGGGCGAGGCATAAATGCGCGCGAAGCTTCGCGAGAATTATCCAAGTTGGACAACACAATAAAAAGATTAATCGCTCTAATAGCTTTTCGGTTATTCCTAGAAATTCCTTATCGATTATAGCTATTATTTTTGTATAATATATGCGTATTTTTCTTTCTTTTATATTTTCTTTCTCTCCCTCCTTTGCCGATGACTCTTGAAAATGATTGGTAAGTTTCCTTTCTATTACAAGCGCGGGATTTTTAAATGAACGGAAAAAAGAACATTCCATTGTCTGTTCGCTGAAAGCATTGTTATAAAGAAAGACATGAATCGATCATTAGTTGGGGTTCTTCACGAAGGATAAGTTTGGATTCGGAGAAAGAACTCGTCACTCTTCTCTCCTACTTCTTCTAGACATTCACAGATTCATAATGCTCAAAAATGCATGCTGATCTCATGGATGTTCGAGAATGAAACACTTGAAACATGATGAGTAAAATATGTGAAACGCGTTCTTCGTTCATTCTTAGCTTCGCTACAATTAGTCGAGACTAATCGGCTACGTGATAGATTGCATTAAGTTAGTTATGACGAGTATACGCGCTTTTGTTACAACTAACAAATATTGTGGAAGACAATGAATAGGACATATTTTGAACAAATGTATATAAGTAGAAAGAACGTTCGTTCGTTCGTACGTTCATCGAAATTTATGCACAAAACAGCTTAAATTATCTCTTTTCAACTTTATTATAAATGCATCGATTACATCACACATAACATGTGCTGCAAATAATATTATTTTTGGATAATGTCTGCAAAAAGAAGATATTTTTAATGTTTACAAAATGGATCAATCTTTTAATAGATTTAGGATTTGTTGCAAATGTTCCGGGGAAACCGGATTTCCAATAAAAATATTAAAAATTAGGCTGATTTAAAAAAACAATCGTTAATAGTACAAGCGTCGTCATCGAGTAGTTGGAAGCCATAACTAAAGTATTCCTAAAACGACTGTTTAGTGGCATCTAGCGTAACAATATGAAGGAGGATTATTAGAAATTATCTACGTTACCAACAAATAGTTCCTATCATATTTGCTACTTTATATTGGCTAAAGAATACAGAAGTACAAAGAAGTTCAAAAGTCCACTTTTTTCCTAATTAGATTCATTTTTGTTTCTATCTGGATCACCAGTGAGCAATAGTAAGTACTTAACGCGACGACAGTACAATACAATCAGAGAATACAGTATTCTTTGATAACGATTAAATACCCGTGCACGTGTGAGAAGACTGCATTCATAAAATGCAGGGTATGTCGCAAATAAATTATATTTCGCATGTATGTACGGTGAATATTTTCATTTTGATGTAATTATTTTAATGCTCCTGCGCAGTGATGACTTAGTATTTTACCCCCGAAGTCATCACTGCGCAGGAACACTAAAATAATAACATTTAAATGAAAAAAATGCTAAAATCAGTTTTATAATCTTAAATCTTAGTAATTAGGTGCATTATCTCCTTTATACACATGCGCAACATTCGGAAGGTCCTGCAAACAACTTTCTCCAAAAGAGAACTTTAACTAAGAACAATAACTCATTTCAACGGTGGATTTCGAGGAGAACGGATCACAGAACATATACTCCGAGCTTTTATACTACGATAGACATTTGCAACGATTAATTAACAATTATTTCAATGCACTAACACATTTTACTTATATTACAGGAAAATACATTAAAATAATTACATCAAAATGAAAATATTCATCGTACATACACGCGAAATATAATTTATTTGCGACATACTCTGCATTTTATGAATGCAGTCTTCTCACACGTACACAGGTATTTTAATTCGTCAGATTTAACAACAAATCTTAGAGATTTTCGTCTAGTTGAACGTCCTAAATAACCATTTTTTAAAATCTATATATAAATGCATTTCTGAAGGCACACATATATAAAAATTTATACATTAAAAATTAATTATAATTATTTAAAAGTCTATTAAGACTTAGAGTATTCTTTGATAGTATTGTACAATCATAGCGTTAAGTATCTACTATCGCCTGCTGGTGGTCCCGGTAGTAACTATAATGAAACTAGGTGGATAAAAAAGGAGATTTATGAGCTTTTATGTAATTCTGTATTCTTTTACATTAGCAGTGAATTTAGATAGTCACACACACATATTATATACATATAGATCGTATTCCTCGAATACTTGCTTATGCAAAATATAAGGAAAACTTGAATGCGATGACAGCAAAGCGATAATATTTAGGATCGAGAAGCGCATGAGAAGGGATGGAAAAAGAAACGACGATCGTTTTCGCTGTCGAGTTTCGTTGGCTGAGCGGTAAATGGCTTAGAGCGCAGAATCGAGGAGGGCGCGGACGTCGGGTTAGAGAAACGAGAGGAGAAATCGTGTTGCTAAATATAATACGTCGAGGCACGCGGTTTCCAGGACCGAGCGGACGGTTCGTCGAAAAAGTCCGCGAAACTGTATCGTTCGTTCACGGGGCTCCTTGCCCGGACCTTTACGGACACGTTCGTCAGTTCGTCGTTCTCGTACGAGATTCGCCAAAGTTAGAGAAAACCGGTGGTGAATTATTTCTCCATCTCTTTCTCTTTCTCTCCCTCTCTCTCTCTCTCTCTCGCATTCGATTGCAAGGGGGTAAAAGTACCACGAACGCATTTTTCTTCTGTGTACGTATTTATATATATATGCGAGCGGGTGGGTGGGTGCACGCGCGTGATCAACCGTTCGTCAACACGAGTAAGCAGCTAACACCGCTGAATTTTCCTCGGTCTCGTGTCTAATCATAGAAAATAGAAGCACGTATCTTTTTTTCGTCATCGTTGCCCCGTGCGACTTTTTTTTTATTTAATTCAATATCCTATAGACGAAAATCACGCGCTATACTCTTTCGTAATTAATTTCTCGCGTTAGTTTTAGAGTGTCATCGATTGGCCCGGTAATGTAAAACGTACCACCATCATATCCATTTTGGGGTCCGGTGCAATTATTTTTGGCAATTTTTCTTTCATCTAGTTTAGTCAAATTAATGGCGGTGAAGAAGGCAATTGAATGACACTTATCTATCGATCGTATATAACGTATAAATCGTCATTTCGCGTGGGAGGTAGAAAATGAAATTGTTTGACGCAAAATTGAAACAATTCTCTAAGCTGACGGATAATTTATCGAGCCTGTCTTCGAACGTTTCATTTCTACGAACACACACACGTAGGAATTTATGTACATATAGTACGAGGTATATTCGTAGTAATCAGTTTGTTGACGAGTTAACATGTTAAATTCGTTTCGAACAGGCATTGTTCTTTTGGCATTATTACAAGATGCATAAGTAATACTTACATAGTACGAGCTCGTTGAACGCGGCGCAACAAACTCCAAATCACAACACGATCGATAGAATAGTAATATAATGATGAATGAGATGCGATCATGCGATAAGTAATCATCGAAGTATCTTTGCGCGAAATTGATTCGTCCCTGTAACGGAACGGAATATTTGAAACGCTTAAAAAAATAATAAGATACACGAATATACGCATAATAGAAAAAGAAAGTAATAAGGAACGTTGCCTTAATATTTTGTCATACGTTGCAAGTATCGAGCGCGAAGAATAAACGATTGCGTAGTCTCCGATGGGTTAGTTCCACCTATTTTTTCTTTTTTTTTTCTTTTTTTTGCTATTCAACGTTAAACGTATGCATAATGATGCGTATGGACTAACGTTTAAAAGTCAAGATACGTGTATACTTAAAGAGAATGATGACATAGCAAATAGTACCGAAGTAATAATTATATTTTTTATTCTCAAATGGCTTGCATATTTTCGTAGTAAAACACACAGTTAACACGCGCGAGTTCGACTTTGGAAGGGACGAAAGTTTTGAAAGCTTAAATGCTTAGGACGACAAGGGCCGCGAATCGATAAGGAAGAGTCTCGGTCAACGTTTTAAATCTCGTCAAAGGAAAATAAAAATGTTTGCTTGTTCGCCGCACGCGTCAAACTATATCTATATGTTTAATCACTTATTTCGTTCATAGAAGAAATAAAGGATCCAAGCCAATAATAGAGATGAATATTCCGAAAAGCGACGGCCTCCTGTCTGTGGTCCTACCTTCCGAAATTCCATCATCTGCCAGTTCGCAACAACTCTTTATAAATCAGGACCAACAGGTGTGTGTTTGTATGACATAGATAGCGCCTTATTATCTCTGGTTCACCCTTAAGTCACGTTTCTTCTTTCGTACCTTTCTGCAAAATCTGAAATCTCAACTAATATTAATAATAGGACGAGGAAGCTTCGGATTGTCCGCTTTTGACGCCGAGTCCACCTCCGGCCGTGCAGATTAATAATTCCCTCGAATCGGCCCCGATATACAGGCCTCTAGAAGGAGTACCTTTGGAGATGATAACAACGCCAACGCTCGAGAACATAAATGAGGAGGATGGACTTAATGCGTTTATGAATCTCGTTAACAGTTCGTGCAAACCTCTCCACGATGGTATGTACCGTGGTAAAGGCCTACAATCCATACATGTTTTTATTATTTTCCCCATTTATCTATCTTTCTCTGCAAAGCGCCAAAAAAAAATGGAGACACGTGTAGTAGATTTGTTTTTTGCTAGGTGAAATCGTTCGTTGCATGAATCGTAGACGCGATTCGATTAATGCGAGGAAAAAAAGGGAGGCATGTTACTCGAATGATTTAGTCGGTAAAAAGAAAAGAAAGGAAAGGAAAGGAAAGGAAAGGAAAGAAGAATTGATTCTCGTGACTCGACTGCATTGTTGTTGACATGGTCGTCGCGCGGCTCTAAATATCTTACGTAATCATTCGTGGTCGTCATCGTTGTAGTCATAAACGCATAGAACGCAACAAGGCGCCTGGTCACCAGGATCCAGTTTCAATTTATATCGCGATTTATCTTGACGAACTTGTTCTACCGCTCTCGTAGTTCCTACCCAGAGAAAAAGAAAACAAATTCATTGAAATAAATTGAAATTAATAAGAACGAATTAAAACTAATTGCGTTGATGATAAACGTACGAGTACAATTACGGCAGCATTATTATTTCATTTATAATTGTAGGATTAAAAATAGTATTGTGTCTTGTAAATCCTTATTTGATAAAATTATTCAATTTGAACGATTTTTAGAGCCGAGTTCGCGCGATCCGATGGTGGAATCGAGCACAAGCGGTAGCAGCAGCGATACGAACGAGCCGGTTTGCGCTCAATTACTTACACAGCTGAATACCGCTTATCAACATTTAGCACCAGACGCACAAGCTCTAGTAAGTATTTAATTAAAGTGATTAAAGTGTCGTCGGCAATCGAGTTACTTATCGCATCGAGTTTCCTCGAGTGTCGAAACTCGAGGTGTGCCATCGCAAACCCGACAATTTTTCTTTTTAAATTCTTAATATTCGCGGTTTATCATCATCGAATATCGAATCTATTTCATTCATGTACAATGGAATCTACGTTATTGGTATGTATATTGGATTACGTCCAGTGAAATTATTCATTCGACTCGTGAAGTTTGGGGGACACCCCACGTAGAAACACGTTCTCATTTTTATTTTCCGAGTTATACGTTGGGCTCTTTTTTCCCTGCTTTTTTTCCTCCTTTTTAGTCGACTTTTGTCTGGACGAGCAAGATGCGTTTCCAATTATTAACAAAGCCGTCAGCCGTCGTTTGGTATGAAACAATTATAGTAGGATGACAAATTTGACAATACGACGGAGAGGGATAAAGAAAAAAAACATTTTATAGAAAAGGGATGGCGGCGATTGGAAATCAATGCTACTTGCTGAACGACTAATATCAAAATTGGAAAGTTATTTAAATAAAAGATACAATATATATATATGAAATGGATTTGCAACAGGTTAGAGACGAATAAATAGGAATGTTTAGTTAGAGAATCAGCTGATAAATCATCGACGCGTTGTACTTACACTTATGCATACGTATCGTATATGCGTCCTATCACTTGCACGCCAATAAAACGATAATGAATCGCAGCTAGACGCAGATAGATAAACGCAGATAGATAGACGCGTTTGGTACACACCGGTCTAGCGTTATTTATAAATTGTTTGCTTGTACGCGCACACGTTGCGATTGACACTTGTAACTCGAGCCTTGGCCGATCACCTGCTTATTATTTTCCCCATTGGTCGCTCTGTGTCTTGCCTTCCTCGACCTCATGACCGGGGATAGAAAAATCTTGGTGGAAAGATGTGACACAAGCGGTGGTCATATGCCGTGTTGTCTATTAATATAATAATGCTGTGGATCATTCGAGCTCGTGACAGGATTTATTAATAAAATAGGAAAGACTGTAGAATAAATTTACGACGATTGAAGGAATATGGTGGTGGACATTGGCAAGATCAACGATACCGTTAACGGCCATTTAAAAGACCGAGAAGAAAGATCTTTGAACGACACCGTCGGGACGCCAATTCGGTAAAGGAACACATCGCATCGTATCGAGATATAGGCCAAATTATATTGAATATTTGCCAAGGATGTAATGCTCGCTTGCGAAATGAAAGAAAGGACGTCGTCGCGATGCCTCAATTATCAATGTCTCTTTCTCTACCTCTCTCTTTTTATTATTAAGCAACCAAATTTTGCGAATGAAAACACGTTTCGATAGCATCTTGGTATGAAACGCAAAGCAATGTATATACGGCTTAATTACGAATTCGTATCAATTTATGAATCCGACTTTTATGTTTCGTCTACTAATAACCAAGTGCTTATCGCTTTCTAACAAATCAAAAAGTATACTCACGCCATAACTCTACAGTTTTACAATCAGGAGAATGGTGGGAAGCCACCGCTCGTTGGGATACAACTGGTCGTCCCCAAATCACCGAAAGATTATCGATTTATGAAATGGAACTGGCCTCTGATAAGAAAGACTTGTTTTTGGTCGTTGATGTCGGTTTTGGCTGGATGCACCGCTCTTGTCATAGGTGTCCTCGCGACGATGCCCAAAAGGTAGGATTTATCTCATCATCCAGGTATAATACAATTAATTATCCAGCTGAATTCGACGATTTTGATCGTTTCTAAATTTTTAGATGCGATCCTTCGGTAGAATGGTGGCAAGGCAACGTTTTCTACGAGATCTTTCCAGCTTCCTTTCAAGATTCCTCGAAGGGCGGCGACGGTATCGGTGATTTACGTGGCATTACTATGCGCCTGGATTATCTCAAGAGACTCGGCATTCGTGGAATTCGTTTGAATTCGATCTTCCCAGCGCCGCACTATCCGGAATATTATTCGGACGTTAGCAACATGACAGACATTAACGTGAATCTCGGTACGTTGAAGGATTTTGAAAAACTGGTACACGAGATACATCGTAGAAACATGAGCATTATCCTGGATTTACTGCTTTATCCGTACGTAAAGACCCTCGAAGGTGAGGAAGTGGCAACGATTAAGCCGAATAAAACGGACAAAGCGATCCGCGAAAGAAGAGCTCTGCCAAAGAATTCGGTACTCGAAGATGTAGTCCTGACAACGCCTCCTGGCTCGATTCAAAAAGTTCAAGACACTTTGTCGATGGTTAGCAGTACTTTAGCACCCTTCGAAGAACCAAGAGCTCTACCAGTTTCCTCGGATTTCATCGGTAACGATCATCCGATAAGTTTGGCTATTAAAACGTGGCTTGGTAGGGGGGTCGATGGATTTTATTTGAAGGGTCTCGAACGTTACGTTCACGAAAACAACTTTCCAAGTATTCTAAGATATTGGAAATCGTTGTTAGGTCCTCGGAAGATACTCATTTGTCACGTGGATGCATTAAATGCTGCGATGCATTTCGACAGATCGAGAAACACCATACTTACGAGGATAGATCTGATCGACGTCGCTTTACGCGTATCCAATGGAACTGAGGATATAAAGGCGCAGGTGGAAAGTATTACGAAAGGTATACTTTTCGAAAAAGCATCTTACCCGTGGGTTCACTGGTCCATCGGTGGCGTTGATTTCAGAAGAATCGCTTCGAGTATCAACGTCAAGAACGCTTCGATGGCTGTCTCTCTTTTGGCTTTGATGCTTCCTGGAACACCTAGTATATTTTATGGAGACGAGGTAAACACAAGTTTCATTAAAACGAGATAAATTAATTTCAAAGGCTAAAAGTATCCTTAAGTATTTTTATATTTAGAAAGGTATAATTGATTGCGAGTGCGAAGATCATCAGGATTTGGAACATTTGCATAATCTTGCACCGATGTACTGGGAGAAGAAAGACGGATTAGATGATAAATTTACATCGATCGGGGTCACTGCCTGGTTGCCCGAGGCTTCGAAACCTTTGGAAACGAGTCTGATCGGTACGATAGCTGAAATGACCAAATTGAGGTCCGACACACCGCCGATTTACGTTAAAGCTATTGCCAAAGATAACGGAGTCATAGCTAACTGTGATATTAGGTAATTTCATATTTAGGAATTCTCATAGAATCCTATTAAAATTCGTTAGAACTTAAGTTGATTATTTCCTCAGATACACGAAGGATGAGATTATCGTGATAGAACGTTGGTATCCTCGAAGAAACTCGTACGTTTTCGTTGCCAATCTCGGCAACGAGTCAAAATCGAAGGATTTGTCGTCCCTTTATTATGGTGGTCACGTCGTCGTTGGACCAGCAAATAGATTGAAACAAGATGTTTTCTTCAAGGAACTTAACGTTCCACCTGGTGAGGCTTTCGTCATCAAATTGGACAAGTGAGAAAATTCGAGCAGAGTTCCTGAAAGCAACAAAATAAAATGTCGACTCATATATTTTCGGTGACGCGTCTAGTGCCAAGTGTTACACGTATTATCCTACGGAGGAAGCAGCTTCGTACCGTAACAGTTCAAGTTACTCTTTATAATTGTCTTTACGATTATCTCGAGACGAATTTTTTCTTTAACGACTTGATCGTGACCACCGGTAAGAAGCAGTTAATTAGGTACAAACACCGCTCGGTCACAACATTTTTATCGCGAAATGAAGTTTAAAGTACAGCAGGGAAAAAACTACGACGACTAAAATGTTCCGTAAGGTTCTACGATACGATCTACCGCGATCGGATTAATCGTCACGTCTGTAGAATCTTTATTCACATTCCGAAAGAACTAAGACAGTACGATTTCGTAGATCGAGTTGATTACTTTATACGAGTCTCTATGTGTTCACTTTGATAGTCTGCCGGCCTGTGGAACTTTCAATCTCTAAAGACACAACGAATGTTATTCTTTTTTAATTACACTCTCGTCAAGGATCGTCAATTCTCTTGAGTCTCCAAATAATTTGATTTACTTGGAATTTTTAACGGAGATGCGATGAATATTTACCGAAACATTTTGACATGGAGGGGGGGGGGGATACTTTTAATTAATATAAATATACACAAATATTTTCATGAGAATATATCTACCGCGATAAAACAAACGTTAATCTCTTTTTAATGCGTACTCGCGTCGACGATGATTTTAATCACGTCAAAGAATAAATATTTCATTCGATCAAATATTTTCTAAAAATTGAAATATATAAGTTTTCGATCGATCGATCGATCGGAATTCAAGCAATTTGCATTAGAATTATATCTTTTCTATGTAATATATCTTTGAATGCGTCTGTGTATGTTATTTCGGAGAAACCTTAACATTCCCGAAAACGTACTTATATGAAATACATATTGTACATAGCACAGATATTCTCTCTATCCTAACGTTTATAAATAAATGAATAAATGAATTGGTTTTCTTTTTAAGAACTCGACTCGATAGCCAACTTAATATCTGGATCGTTCGCGTAACCGTTGTATGGCCTTAAATGGTAACGTTATGTGAAAATTGTTGTCAGAGAGGTTGCCTTTTTCAAACTTTAATCCACCCATCGATTTTCAACGCTAAAGGCACAAGTTGGCAAAGTTATATCGAGAATAAAAAGTAGTTGAACAAGTTGAAAAAAATGCCTTTTCTCCATTTACCGTGAATAACAAGTTGCGATGAAGGATAATTAACTTATGCTCTCGCAAGAATAAAGCAACAAACTGATGAGTTTTTTAGCAACGGCTAGCTCGTTAATACAAGGGAGAAGTATTACGAATAAAGTATTAAAAGGATCTTGGCGAGGGAAAGCTTAGGCTCAAGAATAAATTGGTCAATTTTATGATCAGTCTATTATAAACGTTTGCGAGAATAAAATGGAAATGGACATCGAAGTAGGAAATTATAAGGAACTTGGTGGTTTCCCTTCAGAGTTTTGTTCGTATATGAAGTAACAATTGTTTCATTTCAGATAGCGAATTTCGAAGAGCTTTCCGATACTGTAAAAGTCTTAACATGGAACAGGAGATGCCTTAGTGTCGTGGGAATATGGCCTTTGAACGTTCACGATCCGATATTCCTTGGTTCCTTTGTGTATTTGTTAATTCATTGTATTTTAGGAGTCATGGATTTAACTAATTACTCGAAGAACTTTGATCTTATTGTTGCAAACATTACGGAAAACTTGGTTATGCTAAATACTCTCATCAAAATCACTATCTGCAGACTGCATAAAGATTCGTTGGCGCAATTTTTGCTAAACATAAGAGATGATTTTAAAATTGACAATTACAAGAATCGCAAAGAAATGTCGATATTCTTCAATTACAATAGATTATCTTTTCTATTCACTGTAGCCGCATTATCTTCTATGGGTTTTATCTCGATAATTTATTTCTCCCTGTCATTGATAACAAACGTGCAAATGGGTAATTATTCGGAACATTTACAATTTCAACGCTTGAATCGATCATTTAAAAAGTTCTAGCAACGCATCTGCAAATGTGACGAACGAGATTTTTTGCAGTTATGGATAATTCGTCTTTTGGTTATCATCTACCTTATAAGACACGGCCTATCATAGAAATCAATGGTAGTACTACCTATATTCTTAATTGTTTATACCAAGTTATTATATTACCGTTGATTACGTTCGGTTCCGTTGGTTTCGATTGTTTCTTCATTACATTGTCTCTCCATGTAACGGCACAATTGTGCTTACTAAATAGCAGAGTTAAATCAGCTTTGGAAGATCCGAATGGTTGCCAAATCGGAATGAAAAAATTGATTGATAAACATCATCGATTAATAAGGTAAACTTTTTCTTGTTATTTCTCAATGTTATTCGAATATGTTTCGGGAACGAGGACTTGAATTTCTTCGCAGCTTGGTAGATATCCTGGAGGATGCTTTTAACCTGGCAATTCTAGAACATCTCATTGGAACGATTTTTAATTTGTGCATTTCCGGTTATAACACGATAGTAGTACGTTTTATTCATCGATAATAGCAACAATACACGAATCAGTAAACAGTAAAAATCCTAATAAACTCTTACAATTAATCATTTCAGCGTTCATCCAGTGGTAAATTCCTCGAACTTTTTCTCTTTACCGTATTCTCAAGTATCATCCTGAGCACGTTGTTCGTCTACTGCTATATCGGCGAGTGCATCATTCAAGAAGTAATTAATATAAACGTGGACAATATTTATTACAGAATATTTTTAAAATTGATTAAATCTTCATTAATTTAGAGCACTAATTTTGCCGTGGCATTTTACGATTACGAATGGTATAACATATCTCCGATCGATTTGAAAATGGTATTAATTTGTATGATTCGAGCAAACAAACCGCTGCAATTAACTTCTGGAAAATTTTTCGTCTTATCTTTATGCACTTTCACCGATGTAAGAATTTTTCCATAATCACACTTTTTAATTACATAGACGGTAAGTAAATTTCCTTTTAATTTTCTCCGTGCTTTTATTCTTTTTTCACTTTTCTAGATATTGAAAACTTCACTTGGATACCTGTCGGTGTTACGAACATTGTTATAATCGAAGAAAATCGATAGAGAAATAACTCGTACGCAAATTTGTGTCCTATTTATGTTTGATTAAGTTGATTATGAATATGTCGTAATATGTCGTTAATAGAAATTTCCTTTTCGTACTTACTTACGTTCATTTTTTTTATTATATTAGTGTATTAAATATATTACGAGAGTTTGTATTTTTTAGTAAATTTGTCTAGAATTTTGCGATTTACTTTTTTCGAAGGAATTTGACGTCGATGGAAAATTCGCTGTTTCACTGACAGGAATCTATTTCGTTTCTAAAATAACTGTGCGACCTTTTCTTCGACGAGAACGGGAAAAAACGATAAATGTTTCGAAAAAAAAAGACAAATTGTATATCCTCACGGTTACCAAAGTTTTTTTTCTCGTATTTTCTTCTTTTCTTTTCCTTCTATTTCGTAGAGAATTCATAAGTTCGGTTATAGTAATTCCGAACGAAGGAACTTTTCAACTGAATTATAGGGTAATGAGAAAGGGTTGATATAATTGTAGAGCTTAGAAACTTTGAAAATGGAAGAGCTTGAAACTAGCTCTTCTTACAATCCAGCCATTATTTTTTACTAAAGACGTATTAACTACTTGATTAAGGGAAATTGCATAATCGATGGGCTAAAGAAGAAAAAGAAAAAAAAAAGTAAGAAAGAAAGGATAGGATAACTGTATCATTCATGCGCATTTACCATTCTATTGTTGTAATCCATTATTAGAGGTTCGTCGTCTAGCAGACCTATCAATTTTTCTTACCAAAACTTGGATAACTTTTTTTCCTTCGAACGTCCAAGTTTACCTCTGGAGTGGATCGGCAGTTCGAGGGCCAGTTTCTTGACAACTTTCGTGCGAATCAAATGGAAAATGAAGGAAAAGTACGAGTACAACTGTACACATCTTTTAATTAATTTAATACTAAGAAGAAATCCTTTTCTACGCGAGTTTACGTGTTCACAAAATATCAACTTTGTTGTCGTTCCAGGGTGTTGAATCCTCATATGCCATTAAAGTGTTAACATGGAACGAACGATTGCTTCGTATTTCGGGTATTTGGCCCTTGCAAGTACGCGACTCGATATTTTTAATATATTTTATCTACGGATGTCTCATCACGTCTGCGAGTTTTCTCAATCTCTTCGATCATTTGTTGGATTTCGATTATATTATCATTAACCTTGTAGAAAATATATTAATGTCTACTACTCTTATGAAGATGATCACTTGCAGAATAAACAGCCGACCGATTGCTCGGTTCCTGAAAGAAATTCAACAAGATTTCTCCGATAAAAATTATCGTAATACGGAGGAGAGATCGATATTTTATTATTACAATAAATTATCCTATAGATTTATCGCGATAACTGTATCATCGATGACCCTGGTACTCGTCTCGTATTTCGTTAGAGAAGCTCTAACGTCTGTGCAATCGGGTAACGTTTTACATACAATTATTAATGTTCTATTATTCGATTAGTGTCATTTATTTCAGTTATGCCCAATGCAACTTTCGAGTATCAATTACCTTACAAAATAAAGCCACTCATAAAGCCAAAAAATACGATGAGTTTCCTCCTTGGATGTATATATCAGAGCCTGTCCATTCCTCTGATCGTTTCCGCTTACGTTGGAGTCGATTGCCTTTTCGCTAGTTCGGCCCTTCATATAACTGCCCAATTCGCGATACTAAAACACCGAATTGCGGAAAGTTTAGAGGATAGCGAACGAGGTTTAAGGAAAGTAATCCTTGAACATTGTCGTCTAATCAGGTAAGAATTTGAGGCTCCTGTTAAAGTGCCAATAAATGGAGAAAAAAAGACTATGATAAATATTTCGAAAATTAGCTTTTTATTTTCACGCCAAGTCGCAGTGCTTTGTCCTTTGAATTGTTTTTTACGAGAAATCGAGACAAGTGAAGTTAGACGATTGACTATTGACTAATATAATTGTAAGTATCATTTCGAAAGTATACTCAACGCATTTCAGATTGGCAGAAACATTGGAAGATAATTTTACTGCAATTATTTTTCAACAATTATTAGCGACTACGTTTCAGCTTTGTTTGGCTGGCTATCAGATGCTCGTGGTAAATAAATACGATACTATACTTTCTTATTTACTTTTTTCCCCAACAGTTTCAATAATTACTCTTTTTCCTTCTCTTTTCCAGTCTTTGGCCAAAAAAGAAGATGATCAAGTTATTCTTTTTCTAATACATGCTTGTGGATTATCGACTACGTTATTTGTATATTGCTACATCGGCGAAGGTCTCATTCAGGAAGTAATTCGATTCGAAATTAATTTGATCTACCGAAACGCTAAGTTATTCGCAATGTAATCAAATTAGATATTTTTTAACTTAGAGCATGAACTTGAACGAAGCGTTTTACAACATCAAATGGTACGATACGTTATCGACAAATTTCAAATTAATTTACATTTGCATGATGCGCACGAGTAAACCACTCCAACTGACATCTGCCAAATTTCGCGCCTTATCGTTGTACACTTTTACCGATGTGAGCATTCAAATTTACTGAACTCTAACTGTACTTATATCTTTTTTCTTTAATACATTAATTCCAACCATAGAGAACAATTTCATTGGATAATCAAATATATTTATCAATTGTACTTGTAGATACTGAAGACATCTATGGGATACTTATCCGTTCTACGAACATTTTTATAAATTGATTTACCCGTTAAAGTGTTTATACAAATTGTTGCATAATAAATTAAATGTTATAATAAAAATCTTACTTGTTAGAGACACACGAGGAAAGATTGAGCCATTATTTTCGTGAAAATATATCAACAATTGCTTTGCTTTTATTTTTTATACACGTTGTATATAAAAAATAAGTTTATTTAAAGCTATAATCATGTATATAACCGTTGCAGTACAACAGCTCGATAGTGAGAGAACAGAGAACTAAAAAAACTTGTCGTTTTATGTGTTCCATAAATTGCCACCATATTTATGCCTGATGAATAGTTCTTTTCAAAACAGGTAGAGAGCGTTTCTACGTAGAGTCTTTTCTTTGGAGAGTTTGCTTCTTTAGAGTTTCCTTGCTTTTCGATGTACACAGCACGTGCCTTCTTGGTTATTTCCGGCTGTTTTTCCAATGTGTAAACTTTGTAGTGCGTGTTATACGTGTACCATTTATAACATTAATTATTAAATGAAATAGGCGTAATTTTTTGGAATAGTATATCAAAATGAAGAATAAACCGTTACGACACAAGGGAAAAAATACTTTTCAGGTACTGTAATTACATGATTTCTAAATACTTTCTTTGTAAGATACATTTTTTATTTCACATTTGATCTAGCATAACATTTTATTCTACAGTTTAAAAAGTTTTCCGAACGGGTAAATGAAATAGACATTGATATTTTTCATCGCGTTTTACACAAAAATGAGGAAGATGAAGAGGAGATTGAAACATATTTTCATGAAACACTGAAAAAATGGAACCTTTTGAATTTAACAGAGGGCTATTGTAGCTTTAAGAAACAAGTGCATGATATTGTTACTCTTCCTCAATTGTTAAATAAGAAGCAGTATGTAGTTGATTTACTTTTGGAATATCTAAGAAAACAAGATGTTTTGTTTTTACAACCTATACTAGAGTGAGTATTGCCGAATTTCAATCTTAATGTATCAACGTTTATTATTATAACGATAATTGAATGATATATAACATATGCACCGTTGTATATTACAGGTTGGTAGTAGCTTTAGCAAAAGATCTACAAAAAGATTTTTACGAATATTTTCCGGAATTTTTAAATATCATAGTCAGTTTATTAAAAACAAAAAACTCGGAACAAATAGAATACGCATTCGTAGCTCTTGCCTATTTATTCAAATTTCTATGGCGATATTTAGTGAAAAATGTAAAAACCGTTTTGGATTTACTATTGCCATTATTTAATGATACACAGCCATATTACATTAATAATTTCGCTGCCGAAAGTTTTGCGTTTGTCGTTAGAAAAGTTAAAGACAAAGAAGAATTTGTCAAATTATTGTTAAAATTAATGGAGAATAATGAACACGGTGCTATTGGTTGTGGAAAATTAATGTTCGAAGTAATATCTGGGACGCCAGGTCAATTTCATTCCTGTGCAGAGCAGATGCTATTGATTTACTTTGATTCTCTTAAAGATGAATCTATAAATCAAGATCTCGCGTATACAATCATAAAACAAGTGGTTAGTTGTATTCTAGAGAATATACATTATTCCAAATGCGATGAACTTTGGAACACATTCTTTAAAATATTAGATACAACAACCAAGGAAATTGTATTGGGAAGAAAGAATCACGTAGAACTTATTTTATCTCTCATGAATATTGTTCTCAAGCATAAAAATGGAAGGATGCTGAACAATCCTGCACCTATGATTAAAATGCTGACGCATATGATTGACGATTTTCCAAAAAATAATGTTTTATCGGAGATTATCAATGCGCTAATAAATATTCTTCTATCTGATGTCAAATTGACTCAAGGATGCTCTGGTATTATGCTTAATAAAATAATGTCTATAGATAATGTAGAATTATTATACGATGCGATTGAAAAATTGATACATTATTCTTCATTCGAGTCTCTGGTATTACCACATTTGCTGAAACGATGTAATACCATTGGAGTGAAATCTGAAGAAGTAAAGTTATTAGGTAAAATAATAAAACAAAAAGTACCTCCTTGCCTTTGGGGTTTAACTTTGAACAAATGGAGGAAATACAATCTGGATATGAGAGATATGTCGAAGGAAAGCATAGATTATTTCTTGAAAGAATTGAACGGCGTAATGGATTCTACGTCATTAGATGTTTTTTGGATTCTAATGATAGTATCACATATTAAATTTCTTCCCGAGGATATTAAGGGTTCGGTAAGGAAACAATTTCTGACAGTTTACGATGGAATACTGCATTACGAAAATACGGAAAATTCGGCAGATGTTATGAAACTTAAGAGGCTTAATTTTATATTTTTGTTTTTACTCGATACGATGATTCATATTTTGAGTAAAGACGAATTTGATGAATTTACCAAGACGCACGATATACAGATAATGCGGGTTTTAGAAAAACAGAGCGATGATCCTTTCATTCTCAACGCGGTAGATCTGTATTTAACGTTTTACAATGGATCGCAGTACAAGGAAAAATTCTTCAATCAAGTATTTTTTGACACGTTACACAGTTGCATAGTTAAAAAGTTAAATTCGCCTATTCATCTAATTCGTTTGGTCGTAACACATATTTATTCATTATTTGCTAACGTCGAAGGTATAATGCTATCCAAAGAAAATATTGATAAGAATCCTCTGGATCTGATTTATTTAGCTGAAAGTACGCCACCGACGATACAAAAATATCGAGATAAGTTGTTACATTTACAGAGTTTAACGTTTGACAATAATGCTATAACTAATTTAGATCCGAAGTATTACGAAATTCCTCTTAGATATTTATTAGGCAATTTGTATATTAATTTTTCATTATTATGGGATCCTGTAAATAATATAATAGCAAGCTACGCTAACAAAGCTTGTACTCAATTTTGGCCAGTATTTCTTTCCGAATTAAAGGATGCAAGTGCAACTAATAAGACATATCAGGAAATATATCGATGTGACATCATTGAAAGTTTGAAGTTAGAAATATATAAAATAGATGATAAACCAGATAGTAATAATTATCAAATTCTCCTTTGGAAGTGCATGTCTAATTTTGTTAACTACTGTGAAATGAAAAATAGAGATTTGACAAGTTTTTTCATCGAATTCGTAAATACGAACTTTTTCAAATTGAATTCCGAAGATGCCAAAGTTTGTAGCATTAAGAAACATGAAAATGCATCTATTGCAAACGATAATATGAACAAAAAAGACGGTAACGAGGATGAGGACGATGACGAGGACGATGATGACGACGATGAAGCAACCGAAAAAGACGTGTCTTCAAAAGTAGACAATACTAAATTACCTGTGCAAGACAGAATACACAAAGTAAAATTATTACTCGCTCAAATGGAGATATACGGGAAAATGAACAATCCAACTGTATTATATAGAGAATCAGAAATGCATCAAATATATTTGGATTTGCTTACTTCTAAGAATACTGAAATACAAAAGGCTGCTTTAAATTGCCTTTGTACATACAAATATAAATATCTTTTACCATACAAGGATCATTTGTTTAATTTAATTAGCGAAAAGAATTTTAAAAATGAACTCGCACGTTTTAATGTCGACACGGAAAGCAAATTTATATTGGACGATGATCGCGACGGGCTTATGCCTGTATTGATGAGAATAATTTATGCAAAAATGATCATGAAAACTGGAATGCGAACTGGTGGTAAGGCTGGTGGATTGTTAAAACGTAAAATTATATTGCGTTTTCTCGCTGGCTCTCGAGAGGATGAAATGATCATGTTCGTTGAAATGGCTTTTAAACCTTTTCGAAGATATTTATCATTTTCTACAAACATTAATGTCGATTTGAACGAATTAATAGAGAATATCGTAAATTCTATTGATTTAAATAACGTCATCCCACCAAAACGTTTATTAAGTATCGTGAATTTATTAGGAATAATGATTGAACAATTTGGGGCGAAAATGACAAATCAAATTTTACCCTATTTACTTGGCATACTGATGTGCATCGGGGCCAAAGTCAAAGGAATTTTACAAAGATCGGATCAAGTCCATTCTGGTTATTTATCGAGCATCAAAAATATTAAAACTAATTGTATCGCTATAATGTCAAGATTCTTTTCCCATTTTGAAGATTACCAATGGAAAAGGCACGAAATAGATGCCGTTTTAAATGTCATAGTATTTCCTTGGTTGGAAAAATTACCCATGGAAGGAATTCATAGTCCTACAGCTTTGTTAAAATTATTTATATCTTGGAGCCAAAATTCTCGTTATTATCCTTTGTTCGTAAGACATCAGGAGAGCAATATCGATATTACGGTTCTTCCATACGTCATGAAACTTTTATTGGGAACGAAAACGCATCCGTCCGTGATTAATGCAATTTTGGAGATGATTGAAAAGATGCTAACAATGGAGGATTACGGAAAAAAGAATTCAGATGCGAATCGTATGGATGTAGATATGCCTGTTGAACCATTAACGTCTGTCCTTACGAATTTACTTCCTTTAAATGATAAACTTTTATCGGAGGGTATTAATTATGGATCCGTTATTTTACTTCCACACGTCGATGATATTTTAGAATATATGAAGAAAAAGCTTAAGAACTTTAGCAGAGGTATGAACAAAACTGAATTAACTATTCTATCGCGTATCTCTGAGTTTGCAAAGGATCCCGATACGTGTGATACATTATTGGTACTTATTTTACCAATATTAATTAAAAAAGCAGCAACGTGTGAAAGTGAAGACATTATTATAGAATACTTAACGACCGTTACAAATCTCATAAAACACGTGAGATCACCGGAAAATCATGTTAGAGCTATCGCACCCCTGCTTGGTACGATATCGTCGGTACCTGCTCGCAAAATTTTAATACAATTGTACGATATTATTGCTGAAAGATCTGCCAAGGAGGAAAATCAATCACTGATCAAGCTAAATTATAATTTATTATTGGGGCTCAATGCGTGGGATCGCAAGTGGATTGAACAACCTGATTTTCAAAAAAGACTGGATACCTTCAACAATATTAATCGTTTAATCGAGTCGAATGAGATGACTTTAAATTGTGGCGTGTCTATTATTTATAATTGTTACTTCTTTTTAAAGCATGATTCGGATTTAGCTATTAAAGATTATGCTGGTCAGTGCCTTAAGACTCTTGGTCCTAATTTGGCAAGAAAATATAAAGATAATCCATCTGAGAGACGTTATATAATGGACGAAACGATCTTACAACTTATAAAGAAAGGAATAAACAATAAGTCTGAGGTGTTGTGCTTCCAATCGATCAGCTTTTTAGGACATATGTCGTTAGAATGTCCTGAAGTACATCCTATTTTACGCGACTTATCAGTGTTATGCAACAAAGCAGATCCCGAAGTAGACTTTTTCGAAAACATGCAACATTTGCAAATGCATAGAAGAGCTCGCGCATTGTTGAAATTCTGTAACGTATCTAAGACGTTGACCAAACGGCCAAATCCAAAAACTCTCACGCAATTTATTCTTCCACTTGCTTCAACCTATTTGTGTAATGAAGCTTATTTAAATAAGAACAACATGATAGATGCAGCTATTGAAACGGTTGGTACCGTTTGCAAACTTCTACCTTGGTATCACTATGAAATCATTTTGAAATATTATTTAAATGCGTTAAGAAGAAATGTTCAATTTCAAAAACAAGTCATTCGATTAATTGTGACAATATTGGATTCTTTTCATTACGATCTTTCGAAATACAAATCTTTGGAGCAAATTTCCCAAAAAGAATCGACATTGTCTACCGATGAAAACGAATTGCTGAATGACGTGAAAAACGACGATGAGGAAGAAAATGAAAATGAAAACGAAGAAGACACGGAAGAAAAACTAGATATGGAGTTGAATAATGAAAATATTCCTGATATAGAAGACAACGATGACAAGATACAAGCAGACTTGCCATTATTGGAAAGACAGATAATACTGTCCCAATATGGAGCAAAACGAGTTATATTTAATATATCAAAAAGACTATTACCACAATTATATCGTTCTATCACGGCAAGGACCCATCAAGATAGTACGCACAAGATTAATAAAAAAAAAGTAATAGCCGATACCGAGGAAGAGGATTTAACGAGAGTTCCTATTGCGTTGGCATTAGTTAAGTTATTGCAAAAGCTCCCAGAAGATATTTTGGAGTTCCATCTACCGGGGTAAGTGCATGCCTCTTATTCTTAATAAAATCATGCTAATAAGCACACTTTCCTGATCTCATTATACCTTATTAATTTTGTTTCTTTTTTCTTTTCTTTTATTTTTCTTCATTTTAGTATCTTCATGAAACTTTGTACATTCTTGAAATCTCGCCTAGAATCTGTAAGAAGAGTTACTCGCCAAGTATTACAGAACATAATGATTACTTTAGGACCAAAGTATCTTCATCATCTTTTAAATGAATTAAATAGTCTTTTAACAAAAGGCTTTCAAGTTCACGTTCTCGCGTATACGATACATTCTGTTTTAACTGTTTTGAAGCCACAATTTCAAAAATTTGATATCAATAAAAACTTGCAAAGTATCTTATCGGTAGGTCAAACTTTTTTATAATACGCAAATGTATATTATCAAAAATTAACTTAATTAATGTTTTAATAATATAGGTTTGCGAAATCGATCTCTTCGGATTAACTGCCGAAGAAAAGGAAGTAATTGGTATTACCAAACGTATTACAGAAGCTAAATCAACGAAAAGTTACGACATATTTCATATATTGGCAGAATATATAACAGAATCTTGCCTAATCGATTTGATAATGCCGTTAAAAGATGTTCTTGTAAGAACACATTCGCATAAGATGGTTCAAAAGGTTGTGGAATGTTTCAAAAATGTTTCCCTTGGTTTAGCAGATAATAATTTTATATCGTTGGAACAAATGCTTATATTTTTGTACGGGATCGTATCGGAAAGTATTCCACAATTATTGGCGAAAAAGAAACAAGAACGATTAACGGAAAAACAAGCGGAAGTATTGCAGAGGCAAAAACCAGATTGTTTGTTAATACCTGCAGAACCAAAAAATAGAATGGGAATAAAGGCAGCGTCTAAAACAACATCGAATACGAATTTTCACGTGATGATTGAATTCGGTTTAAAGTTGTATCATATATTTCTAAAAAGAGAGAAAGTATCCGATGTGGAATTCAAGCCATATTTGGAGCCCCTCGTATTGGTTTTAAATAATTGTTTGAAGTCCCAACATGTTAAAGTAAATTTATACATTATATTAATACTTATTGTTACGCATGAATTCAATCAATTTCGATCTTTCTCAATTTTTCTTTTCGTACGTTTCACAGTTGTGCACTCTAACGTTGCAATGCTTAAATTGGATACTCAAGATGGATTTAGTTTCTGTTCGCGAATCAATAAATGACATTTGCTCTACCATTTTCGACATTTTACACAAGTATGCAGCGGCTGGTTTGAGCAAGGGAGATAATTTTGATCTCGTGATGGCAGCATTCAAATGCATGTCAGTACTAGTTCGCGATGTGAAGCATTTTACAATTAGTACTGAACAATTAAAAATTTTACTTTTATACGCCGAACAAGATCTGCACGATAGCGATAAACAAGCAACAGCTTATGGATTGCTCAAAGCTATAATCAAAAGGAAATTAACGGCACCGGAAATGGATGAAATTATGAAAAAAGTAGCTACATTGAGTATCACATCGGAATTGGAACACGTCAGATTACAGTCGCGAACCGTATTTTACTCGTATCTCATGGAATATCCTCTTAAGAATCGTCTCGACGATCACATAGCATTTTATTTATTTCAATTGGAATACGAAATGCAATACGGCCGTATTAGTGCGTTAGAAATGATTCATAGCATTATTACAGGATTTCCATTGGTAATTTTTTTCATTTTTCTTTTTTTTTTTTTTTTTTTTTTTTTTTTTTTTTTATATTTTATAATTAGTGATAGTCTCGTATAGTTTTAATTTACATATATATTATTTGCAAATTTGTTCTTTTAGAAATCGCTTATTAAATATGCAGGACTTATATTTGTGAATACCGGTGCCCGATTGGTAAACGATGACGATCCGGTATGTCGAAAACTTTGTGCAAAATGCATTAAAGAAATGTTAATACGACTACCTCACAACGAGAAAGATAAACTTTTTGATATAGTGTTTACCTGGTTGAAAGACTCGCAGGTATTTTTTTCATGAAATCCCAATCTAATCATAAAAAGAATGTTTACATATTTTTTTTCAAGCAAATATTTTAAAACAACAAAAGAAAAAATAAAATAATTGTTTTTCCTTTAGATAATTCATCGACGTTTAGCTGCGCAATTATGTGGTTTATTTGTTGTTGTTGAAAAGGGGAAATTTGAGTCACGTCTGACAAATATTTTACCTGTTTTATCGCAGCAATTTTACGATAACATTTATCAATTTAAACAATTTAAACCCGGTTATTTCGTAAGATTACATTCCGAAAAAGAAAAGAATAAAAAGTTTTCAAAAAATTGCAATATAAAGGATCCAGAACGATTAAAGGATCATCACTTGTATCTGGTATTACAATTATTATTAAAATTGTCGGCTTACTGCCCAGGATTTCTAAAAAATAAAAAATACGATAAAGAAATATCTTCTTTCGCTGGTTGGTTAATAATTGATTATTTTAAAATGAATTCTATACGTACATAATTAATTTTGCTCGGCGGTACATAATTAATTTTGTTTTTATTTAGAGAACAGTCAATCTTTGTTGGCACATTCACATCTGTGGGTTCGTTTAGGAGCCACGCAGCTGATCGGTTTTGTACTCTCTGTTCTCGATGTGAACAAAATTACAGAAATTTTACAAAATCCCGATGAACATTCTACAGTAGAAAATTATATTTATTCTAATCCTATCGATACGTTAAAAAGTTTATCTTTGGATTTAATTGCACAACTACAACCAGATATGACGTTTGAAGAATTATCGGACCAAGTAATTAAAAACTTGATTTTCATTGGAAAGATTTTGAAATCAATTAAGAATTCAGACGACGATAACGACAAAGACCATAATAAGGACAAAGGTGACAATATTTTATCTCTTAATTGGCTGATGAGAAGATTGAGAAAAAGTGTGAATATAGAAATAATTCAAGCACCTAAATCGATATCGGTGGTAAGTAGCTGATTTAATGAAAATATTGCCAAATTTTGATAGTCTTTCTTTGTTACGAATACATAAATGCATTATTATCAGAGAAGTGCAGTATTCAAATGGATCGCCGGTATAGTGGCTACTATACCAATCGGAGAATTGAATTCAATTCTTTTTAATTTAATGTCTCCGTTGGTAAGAGAAATGTCAACGATCGAAGAATCGAATGCTCCTTTGCGTCAATTGGCAAAGGAGGTAGCTACAACGATTAAAAAACAAATAGGTGCCGAAGAATATGCGAGATTACTTAGTAACGTTCAACAAAAGCTCGATAGTAAGAAAACAGAACGGCGAAAGATACGGAAACAACAGGTAAATTAACTTTGATAAATAGAATGTCGTTAGACTTTGCTAAAGCGTAATTTTTTCTATCAAACGTGTATTTAATTACAGTTTGTGACGGACCCGGAATTAGCGGCGAAACGTAAAATTGCGAGACAGCAAAAAAAGAAAGAAAGTAAAAAGCGAAAGTTAGATAACGCAAGAGGTAAAAATGTATCCAGGAAACGGTCGAAAAAAGAAATTAATTTAGATAATTTTTAATTATAACGAAAGTATTTTGTACATATATATATGTAACATGTTTATTTAAAGTAGTAAATATATTTGGTAAAAATTTTTAAATACTATTTTCCAACTTACTGTAGACGAGTTTATAATAACAGGGATGTAATTTTTATCTTATCTAGTAATAGTCGGAATTTTCGTAATATTCTTATCGGTCAGCCACGTGGATGTATTGAACTACGAACTTTATTGAAACACGTCCATATACTCCCTTTCTCGTGATTCTTTCCGTTCAATTAAGTATTCAACTACACTTTAATTATCACTAATTTGTGATTCCGTATCCCAAGTCTTTAATTATGTATTTATTGCAATTGACAGTTATTTGAAAGAAATGAAAATGACGCTGACCTTCAGAATTAGACACAATCATAAACTAACTTTGTGTCGTAAGTTTATCGGGGTTTAAAAAGCAACGCATTTCAACGCCTACGCTAGAAATGGTTACATGCCGTGTGTCTGCGTGTATCCATATACATTCGTCGAAGTACGGCCAATTAAGAAACTTCTTGTAGCTCCGACATCCATTATAGTTTCGGGCAAAGAGCCAAGTACTTGATTTGAGTAACCTGTTAACTTTTTGTCAAAGCGTGATATAATTAATAGAACGTTTATTATTGGTGTGTACTTATTTAATAGGAATATTCATTAATCTTAGATTAATTTAAATAGATTTAGTAGATTTTTTCAAGTAGAGTTGTCAAAATGTACATCAGTGTATTATTATGGACAATAACAATTTTGTTAATAATTTTTGAATATATGCAACGATGGAATCAGAAGAAATATCCACCAGGTATAAATATTAATGATTAATATTATAATAACTGTATAAGATTGTAGTTGTATTAATTGATCGTGTGATCGAATCTATCGTATTCGAAGCTCGCTTTCGCATAACATCTATCCTATATAATATAATATTAGAAAAATATTCTATATGTTTATGTTACGTAAATGTAAGCCAATGAATTTTTAGGACCGTTTTCTTGGCCGTTAATCGGTAATCAATCTATTTTGAAAGGATTTGTTCGTAAGCATGGTAGTCAACACGTGGCATTTTGGAAGCTTGCTCAAAAATACAAAAGCGATGTAATAATGTTGGATCTAGGTATGCGTAATATCGTAGTAGTAGTTTCTGGCGCAAAGACTGTCCACAAATTACTACGTAACCATAACTTTGATGGTCGGCCTTGGAACGAATTTATTAAGTTACGTAATATGGGAATACGAAAAGGTACAACTATATTAACTATCTACGTAACGTAGATACGATGTATTAAGTGTACATACGAATAAATAAATATAATTGATTATATTTATCTTATAAATTACAATACGTAGGAATTACAATGAACGATGGAGATGAATGGAAAGAGATTCGATCGTGGGTAGTACGAATGCTAAAAACCCTTGGATATGGCAAACAAGAGATGTCAAAGCTCATCCAGGATGAAATAGTAACAATTGTAGAAAGTCTAAAGAATGGTGGTATATATCGATTGAAGCCGATTATCACACCTGCTGTCCTAAACGTTCTTTGGACTTTCACAACGGGAAAACGAATCTCTGATTTCGAAAAGTTTGTATTCGTATGCTTCGTTTAAACATTTGAAATATTATATTTCGAGATGTAGGAAAATATGTTTCTATATTTTTACGCACACGTATAGATTGCAATATTTTATCGGACTGATGGAACGTCGTTCTCGTACCTTTGACTTAGCTGGAGGAATTCTGTCTACTTTTCCTTGGATTCGTTACATTGCACCAGAAATTTCGGGTTACAATCTTCTCATCAATGTCAATAATGAATTGAAGCACATACTAACGGTATGTTGGAACAGTATCTTCGTCGAAGCCAATTTGTCAAACGATCCTAACGATTTTCTCCAATTTGTTTGTTATTTAGAATACGATAAACGATCACAAAGAGAATTATGTACCTGGCAAAGAGAATGATTTGATCGATATGTTCCTTCGTGAGATGTACAATGAGAAAGAATCTAATCGCAATTTTACAGGTGAAACTAACTCATTCCTTTCCTATCGACGTTTATCGAACTAATAATTATTTTCCTAGATGATCAGTTGCTATTGATACTGGTGGATCTCTTTATTGCCGGCATCAATACCACTGCAACTACCTTGGATTTCCTTCTTTTGCACATGGTCGTTTATCAAGACGTACAAAAGAAAGTCAAGGAAGAAATATCATCAAAGATAGGGTTGACCGAGTTTCCAAAGTTAGAAGATAAGTCCAAGTAGGTATTTAATTGATTATACGATGGTGCATGGTTCGTGGTGCATGGAATAGTGTCTAGAATGAAAAAGCCAAAATTCTTTATTGTCGCAGGCTCGATTATGTAGAGGCTGTTATTACCGAGGCTCAACGTATTTGCGGAATAATTCCATTAGCTGGGCCACGACGAGTTTTTGAAGATACGATTTTCGAAGATTATACGATACCAAAGAATGCCTCTATTCTCATAAATCAATACAGTGTCCATATGGATCCAGATATATATCCGAATCCGCACGAATTTAAACCAGAACGTTTCCTAAAGGATGGCACTTTTAAAATGGATCCGAATTTGACTCTTTTCGGCAAGGGTAACAACTACAAATTTATTTCTGACCTTGCAGTTTACCTTTTATAGCTGCCCATTGCACATGCACCGTTGTAACGCTGCTAAATTAGTTGACTTTATTTTTTAGGAAACAGACGATGCCCTGGCGAGAAATTAGCAAAATCCGCTATTTTTCTTCTGTTCGTTGGTATTATGCAAAAGTACACGCTACTTCCTATACAAGATAAAGGACCTTACGTCATCGAAATAATTCCAGGATTAACACTATCCCCAAAACCTTACGAAGTACTAGTTGTACCGCAATGACTATATAATCTTTATCTTATAATAACTGACTTATTATAGGATTTATATAAGAATTTTTCTTATTCTACTATAAAATAATTTCTTATAGTTAATTTTTAGTAATTATCTATGATATATTTATTTGTACATAAAATTAATTCAATTCGTATTTTTAAATGATATATAGGAAACGGAGGGTTTTATTCACTGGGTACTCTTCAATTTTTCTTTCTTGCTGTAAAAACGACTGTTTCTGAAATGACTAATAATAATAATAATTATTATTAGATTTATTTGAAATAGACATATATGTTAAACTCAATCGCAAGATCAAGCAATCTGTATAAGTTAAACGACGCCACATTTGTTTGCCGTACAACGCTGACTCTCGGAAGAAAATTTTCGTTAGAATACGGTTTGTTGTTTCAACAGCGTAAAAATCGTTTTACGCTTTCGAGGAAATCAAGCTATTTCGCAGAAGTCCAAATCTATCACCAGTGGCATGTGCCACGTGGCGTGCATTTCCCTACTTTATATCGGATCTCATCGAGAGCTTAAGGTAGTACGGTTTCGGTGATACAGTGAAACTATCGTAACCATTCGGATCCGGTATGCCATGGGCAGGTGAGATATCAAAGTCGAAATAATATATAAAGTAAACGAAATATAAGAAATATGTTGAACGAGCAAGTAATTCTCCAAGACAACGTCTCTTTCCTAAAAATGATGCAACAGAATATGATTAGATAACGAATGAAAATCATAAATATAGTTTTCAATGAGAAATCACCTAATCCGAAAGGTATGTTCCAATTGTTTTGACGAAATTGACCGTTCTCGTCGAGAAAACGCTGAGGTCGAAATTCTTCCGGATGATCCCAGTAAATTGGATCATTGTTAACGCTGAAAAAGTCGTAGAGTATCAACGTATTCTAAAAATAAAGAAACATCTTTTAAACGTCCTAGCTTATATGATGACATTTTTCAAATTAGCGAAATCTGACCTTAGGTATGCGATATCCATTAAATTCAACGTCAACAATGGTTCTGTGTGGTACCCCAAAAGGTGCCATGACCAAGTATCTTTGTGCCTGCGTTAATAATTACATAATATAAATACTTGACAACTTTCCTGATCTTATTAACAACGATAGGACGAAGTGTACCTCTGCTAAAAAGGCTTCTATCATTGGTAAAGCGGAAGAATCTTCGATTGTCGGTGCTCGTGTTCTACCGGTTTGCTTGTCCAATTCCTCTTTAAGCGGCTTTACCCATTGAGGATTCAACGATAAAAATAATATGGTAATAGCCAACATGTCGCTCGTTGTTTGGGTTCCGGCAAGCAAAAGATCCAGACAGAGGATCATTAAATTCTCCCCTAAGAATTATTTTTCTTTTCAAAAGAATCAAGAGAATAAAAGAAATATTTCGTAACGCGACGACTTACGGTCGAACACTTCATCGGAATTGTTTTCTTTTCGAGATGCTATTTCCATTAAAAAAGCTTCGATCAAATCTTGCGGCTCTTTTCTATCCGTCAAATCTAACTCGTGTTTGGTAATCTCGTCGTCGATGAACTTCCATTGCATTCTCAAAATTCTCATAGTTTCGTCGTAATTGCACCATTTCGGCGCGATGAAACGTAGAAACGGCATATGAGATAAGAGTCCACCCATAGTATCCGCTATCCTATATTTTACAAATCTTATAATTAGCATCTCATTTATATCTCGAATAATACTTGACAAAATATCTTAGCACCTGAAAGAAGCATGAACACTTTCTAATATTTCAGTGGACTTTTCATCGTCGTATTCGAATCTACATCCGGTCAACATCGTCCATAATGCATTAATTACAGCTACGTCAAAGGCGTTGTCCATCTGTACTGGCCCGTTTTTGCATTGCTTTCGTAAATTCTCTACGAGATATTGAACTTCTGTAGTCAATCTCGTGGCCATAATCGATTTACCGAAGCCAAATGATCGAAGATGACGCATCGTGAATCTTCGACATTGAGACCATGTTTGACCTTCGGTGAACAGCACTCCTTTCTTTTTACCAAAAGAACGGACTTTGAAGAAAAATGACTCTGGGCGACCATTAAATTCGTCTCGAAGCATAGCCTCTTTCACTAAATCATAAGTCGAGATAATAACAACTTTTTGCCATCCCAATTTCAATCCTAAAATCGGCCCGTACAATTTCTCCAATTGTTTAACCGCCAAATGCGTAAATCCGTGTTTGGATTGTAATCGTTTGAAAGTCACTAAACATCCTATTATCGGTAACCAAAAAGGACCTGCCAAAATGTATAAATTCTTCTTATTTTATTTCCATGTTGTATCACCGTACGACAGAGAGATACGGAAAAAAAAGACTTTTGCACGAGTATTATCGCTTTGAAATTTGTCTTTGATACACTTTTACTGTTAATGACACTTTTTTCTTATTCTTAAATTAGAACACGTTTAATTGATTCAACGTACCTGGTGGAAAATATTTTGGCTTAAGGCAATCGTAGATACAGTAGAGGCAAAAAATCGTGAAAATAAGAAAGACCGTCGTCAACAACATCTTTGTTCGCACTGATGCCGTCTTAATCCCTTGACGATCTATATATACACAAATGTCAAAAGACGTACTACATTATGCCTATCTATACAAAGTATAAAAACAAATTTATGGCTAAGATGTTATCAACGTAATCCTCGTGACCTAAGACGAATATAGTCTCTCTCTCTCTCTCGTAACGGAAAAATTGTAATAAAACAAATTTGATTTATTCATATTTGTTAAATTTTAACAGCAAATGAGAATGGATTTTTACTTTTTCTAAACGCTTAGCAAATTATAATCTGTTATATTTTAAATATAGATTTATCTCCATCGAGGTAAAAATAAATGGGCGTGTCGGTGAGCGTAGACACACGCATAGAATCAATAGAACGATAACTTTAATACATCTTTAATCATTATTCACTTTTTTTTAATCTTTCTGTCACATCGTTTTTTTTTTTCTTTTTTTTTAAATTACCAAACGAAACGTTTATATATGAAAGAAATATTTAACGTGTGTTGCATATATTTACAAATACTTTCTAATGATTTGAGTTTTCGATTAGAGTATAAGTGTATAGAGAGAAAAAAAAAAAGACAATTTTCTGAAGAGGACAGTCTAAACGCGCATAAAAAAAGTTTAACCCTTTGCTCTCAAAGCTTTTTTCGTTCGGGCGAATTAGCAACTCGAATAATAGGTCATTCTATTTCGTAGAATACCCGGCTTATGGTATTGTGTATGCTCAATACACATGCCTAAATAAACATCGTTATCCCTCGAATTATCGTGTTAAGTTGAACGATGATCGAGGATTACCTCTCCAATGCAAAGGGTTAATAATCTAATAATTCAGTAAAGTGTAGCACGACAAAAAACTGAATAAGTTCCATTTAAGTTGCGTGCACGAGTTCCATGTGTGTGTGTGTTTTTTTCTTATTATTTCTTTGTAATACAGAGTAGATCTTGTAACGGATCGATAAGGAAAGCCGACGAAAGTGAAAAGTAAACGTTTACAGTATTAGCTGTTTTCTCTTTTTGCTTTTCGATCGGTACATCGC
This sequence comes from Polistes canadensis, assembly GCF_001313835.1. Taxonomy (NCBI): domain Eukaryota; kingdom Metazoa; phylum Arthropoda; class Insecta; order Hymenoptera; family Vespidae; genus Polistes; species Polistes canadensis. Next base: position 143,577 of record NW_014569840.1, read on the forward strand.
GATCGACAGAACTCGGTCTTTTGTGTGTCTCTCTCTCTCTTTCTTTCTCTCTTTCTCTCTCGGTCATAGACTCGTCTACTTGACCAACGATTAAACTTTAGAAACGGATGGTTCTATGTCAGCATTTCATTTATACAATCGTCGGAGAGAAGAGGAGTGTGGGCGCCGAACACTTTCACCGAGAATACGGACATCGGTATAACGCTACTGCGATACTTTCACTCAAATGACAAAGGCACGAGTGCATATCCGTGGGGGCGTTGCATCATATAAACACACAGAGAGTGCATCGGTAAAAAGAATCAAAAAGATAGATAGAATCTTAACAAAATGTTTAATAAACTTTTTATTTGTAACATCATTAATTAACAAAAAGAAATAAAGAAAAACGAAAACTGGTAAAAAAGGAAAAAAAACGAACGATAAGAGCGATGAAATTCCCTGAAGCGTATAACAACAAGAGGAAGACTTGGTACCTCAACGGGATATCCTCAACTTAGGTTAAACTTACTAAGGTAATATATACAAGGACTTATGTTACAATACTATTACAGCAAAATGTTTGTACAGGTATCGAGTCGACGCTTTCGCATCAGTCCCTTCGACGCGAATTAACGAGTGCGAAAGGTAATGTTGGAAGACGCGCCGTTTTGATTGGACGTTGGAACCGGCGGAGGTAGCAAGCTTTCCGCCAATGAGGACGTTCTACCCCCTTGGATGGAGGGGCTCCATCTAACTTGGTTTGTTTCGACTAGCTGTTGCTGATTCCCTTTATTTTGATTTCCTGCAAACTGGGGATTTAGCGGGATCACTTGCGAGTTCTGTTCCCGATCGTCCTTTCGATCGGACCATCCCTGATGATGATGATGAGGATGGTGGTGATCCTCGCTGGGGAACCACTCCGATATCCATACCGGTTTCCAAATCTTCTTCCACGCGGGTACCCAAATCTCTTTCCAAGCCGGCACCCAAATCTGCTTCCACGCTTCCTTCCAAGCTAATTTTTTGTCTGGAATCCATTCGAGCTTTTTCTCCGTTTTCCAAATCTGTTTCCAAGCTTCCTTCCACTCCAACTTCTTGTCCGGCACCCAAATCAACTTTTTGTCTGGCTTCCATATCTGTTTCCATTCTTCTTTCCACGCCAACTTCTTGTCTTCAACCCAGATTTGTTTCTTAGCAGGTCGCCAGATCTGCTTCCACGCTTCCTTCCACTCGAGTTTCTTATCCGGTATCCATATTTGTTTCTTTGCCGGTTTCCAATATTTTTTCCATACCGGCTTCCAGATCAGTTTTTTCTTCCACAAATCGTGACTGGTATATTCCCAGCCGTGATGGTCCTTACCGTGATAATGTTCACCCGGTATACCAATTTTTACCCATTCCGGTATCCAAAGTTTCTTCCAAGCCGGCACTTGAATTTCTTTCCAACCTGGCACTTGTATTTCCTTCCACACGGGTTTCCAAATTTTCTTCCACTCGGGTACTTGAATTTCTTTCCAAGCTGGAACTTTGATAGGTACCCATATTGGTTTCCAGATTTTTTTCCACGCAGGTACCTGAATTTCTTTCCACACTGGCACCTGTATCTCTTTCCAGACAGGCTTCCAAATTTTTTTCCACGCCGGTACTTGAATTTCCTTCCAAACGGCCTTCTTAGTCGGCTCCCAAACAGGCTTCCAAATCTTTTTCCACGCAGGTTTCCAAATTTGTTTTTGAGCCGGTTTCCATATTTTCTTCCAGCCTACTTTCCAAGTCAATTTCTTTTTCCAATAACCATGATCATGATGATCATCGTGATGATCGTCGTGATGCTCTTGCGCGTGGTGCTCTTCTATGGCTCCACCAAGGTTATCGCCACCACCTCCGAAACCTCCACCGTAATCTCCAACACCTAAACTACTACCGTAGTCTCCTCCGGCATCTCCGTTCCAATCGGCCAATCGTTTTTCAGCCGCTGTACCGTACCTGCGCGTGTGTGTGCATGTATCAACATTTATCGATATTAATAATACTACCAATAATAATAATAACAATAATTGTGTGTTCATTTATTCGTTCTTGTTCTAGATACGCGAGAAAGTATAGAAATACACGTACGGAACTTGCTGCGGTTGCTGTTGCTGTTGCACTTGTAGTTGTATTTGCTGTATTTGCTCCAAAGCCTTGCCCGCCACAAGAAAGATTTGCAGTAGCACTACTAGTGCAGTCTGAAAACGTTGCAATTACAAGAAAATTATAGAATTTCACCGTGAGACATCGATCTATCCACTTCAATGGCATTCGTCATTCCATTATAATTTACAGGGAAACTTTCAGATTCGAGAATAAGTAAATACCTAATTTATATTGCTTTCAGTTTTGTCTGAATTAAAATCGTCGCAGAGATAACATAAATTCTTGTTGGTTCTATGTCACAGCTTTGGCTTCTTCAGCTGTAAAGGAGTATCGAACTCTAAAGAACGCTAAAGAACTTTCGAAATTCACTGGCGCACGATAATCAATGAGAACCGATCGATCGAGCATAATTCTTTGCGTAAAATCGGCTTTCGCTCTTTAGCACACTTGGGGAAAAATTGATTCCACTAAAATGACTTGAAGGAATTTCAATCATTCTTAACTGGGCTCGCCGAATTTCAGGTACAAACATAAACGTTTTATTATTTTGAATCTACTTGACAATATATTGAAACTAGACGGCTTCTGATTAGTCACTACTACTTACTCAGGTATCCCTTTTCAAGTCCATCGGACAGAGAAAGATAAAAATCACAGAAATATGAGGCAAAGGAAGAAGTTAGATAATATAAAATATATAATAAAGAAGAAAGAATGAATTCCAACTGACCGCGCATCCCGGGCGAATCCTCATATTTGTTGGAGTGCCGCCCGTTGGACTCGGGCTACACGTTCTCTTCTTCCCTAGGCGCTGGAAAACGTGGTTTACTTCGTTCAATCAGTGGAACGCCGTAGTTATATAGGCGCGTATCCTCCCTTGGGGACAGAAGGAAGGAGCCAAAGCGGAAAGTTGTGGCGATTGGAAACGCGGTGGGGCTGCTGGTTAAGTAAGCTGGAGGTAGAGGTGGACTTGACTGGGTGGAGAAAAAGATATTCACTGTGTCCTGGACACAGCGAATATACCTGATTCCGCAAGTGTACCTGACTCTGCCCATGTTTGTGTTGATCGTCGTCGCGGTAGTCGAACTCTCCCTCCTTTTGCTTTTTTCTTTTCTCTTCGTTCACCTGCTTTCAATTTTTTTTTAATCTATCCATTTGTTTTTTCTGTATTCCTTCTTTTTTCCTTCCTTCCTTCCTTTCTTCCTCTCCGCTCCGCTTGCCCTCATCAGGCAAGCAGGCCATCGGTCGGAGAAAGTGATCGAGCGTACGATCCAATCTTAACGGGCCATGTATATCAACTTCTTCGCTTCTTTGATCACGGACAAGTACCCATTGTACTTTCGACCATGACGAAGTTCACGGAGCAAGGTTATACGCCAAGGCTATACTACCTCTTGATCCAGATTCTTATCCGAGAATTACTGACTTCTAGGAGAACGTGCGATATTCGATAGTTATCTCGATTAATTTTCGAATTATAATTTTGTATTTATTCATAAGGTATTGTTTCAAAATGCTATTCCAAAAACGGTCACTGTCCTTTTCACTTTCCTTTTCCTATAGGTCAAGTTTATTGCTTACTGAGAAAACATAAATGACTTCGGATGCGCATGCGTGCGTGCGTGCGTGCGTAGTCGCGAAGCAATCATTGTTAGAAAAATGGAAAGTAAGGAAGAAACAAAAATGCAATTGTCTCGTCCAAAAACGGAACAACGTATCAATAGATGGCTATACCGGTTTCATCAATTGCCACGATTACGTGGTCGCTCCAGATTTCCAAAGGTAGATACGCGAGAGCAATCGGCATACCGAGAAACGTTTCACCATGACCCATATCGAAACTTCCGGAAACTTTAAAATAAGAATTATTCAAATAGATTTGCGTTTACAATCTACCACGACTTTTTTACTAGAAGAAATATGTACGTCAGCCCATCCAGGTAATGCGTAGGCGAACGGATTTCGCTTTCCATTATTTCATTGCGCAAAAATACGATTATTGATTTTCTATTTTATTTTATTTTTAGAACACCAGCGATTTATCTAATATTTGAAAAATGTCGAAGGTGCGACAACAGTAAATAGAGATAGATATATGTATATGTATTTTAGAAATTTCAAATTGAGGGGTCTGTTTGACGTAGGATTCAGCCTAGGACCTACGATTAACTTTCGAAATCTCTCTTTTTCGGTCCCTTTTGAAATATCCGTAATATAATACACGCTCTCGAAACTTGTCTTCTTTGATATTTGGGTCGTGTCGAAGGGAAAAGGGAAATACTCGTAATTCATTTCTTACGAAAGTAAAGCGAGTTCGTAACACAGTCGAAAGACTACTATAATCTGGTTCACTACCATAAACACGAAGAATAACGTGTTGGCTAATCGATGGGATAGCTTGTATTCGTTGTTAAATATCCATTCGAGACACGTCCCGATCGAGAATCCTTCCCGTGGTGCAAACGATTAGGTGCAAACGATTAGGCGCGAACGGTAACATCGCGTTACGTTATCGATTACAATTTCTACATACCGAACTAGATTTTATCTTAGTAATACTTCATAATTATTTATCTAGATGTGTAATTTGAAGGATCGTTAGTGCACCGTTATATCATTTCTCGTGTGGAGTTAGGCCGATTCCGTTCTGGCATTTGGCCTCGGCAAAATGCTCGAACGCGACGGTAAATAGAGATTATGGCTACGCGTGTATTCGGGCCCGTGTAAAGTCGAACATCCGGTCGTTTCGGCGTAGAAAGAAGAAGAGTTGTTCAGTGAAAGTAACAAGAGCAAGTGGCCAATTGATGTAAGAGTCCGCTGCTGCTATTGAACCATGGGTGTTTTATTGTTGCGTACCAACACCGTTCGTGGCTCTATATTCGCATTACGTACATTCTAATTATTTACGTAGCAGAAAAAAACTATTCTGCATCGAAATTTTGTCCGAAATGGAAAGAGTTAAAACGTACAAACGTTTTCCTATTTTCTCTGATTCATTCGAAATTAGCATTGAACGTGCTAATATTTAAATTATCTGTCATTAACTTTCCTCATTATAACAACTTTATGAAGCCGAACGCATTCTCAAGAATAGTAGTGGAAGTTATTAACGTAGAATGTACTATTTACGAAAAGAATTGTTACCAAGTATAAGCATTGCCATAACTTAAAAGATATGGTATGCAACTAGTAGCATATACTACAATATATATGTGTGTAGAGGTTGGAAAAATAGTACATTTTTCCGTGTCATTCTTTTTATTTACGTTTTCTCGTTTTTGTTTCATACATATAAATAAAGAAATTTCCCACGTAGAAGACGGTTCGTTGCTCTTCTACTTCAACCTTCGCTCCTTTGCTCCTGTCCACGGGAAAGTCGCAAATGGGAAAGGTATATAAATACATATACACGTATAATTCTGATTGAATCGCAAAGCCGTATTCCAAAAGGAGTACGCAGAGACACGACATGGCAATCTGAAAAAAAAAACAAACGTGACGAGCAGGTTTTCGACCTTTTTAAGATACCAATGGTACACACGCGCTTCCGCTATATGTAACGAGCGAGAGTCGCTTACATATACTATACATACTGGTATTTATTGTAAGTAGAAACCGGTATAAAGATGCACCGATACGTTCTTTCCTAGTATCACATCTCGAAAGTGAAATTTATTAAGATCTACGATCGTTGAGATGCGACCTATCAAGTGAAATCTTCGCATAGATATGTCTAATAAATGTTGACGATTAATGCACATATAACTTTTTACATGATCCTACTTCGTTCCCCCCAAAAATTGATACATCAATTTTTCTAATTATTAATCATGTGAATTTTGATATTTTTCGCCAAGTTAAAAATTGAGAACCGCTGTAGGGAAAAAAAAAAAGAAAAACCGGATGGAAGAGATCAGAGGGACAAAGAACCGAGGAAAGGAAAGAAACGTGCGCACATGCTCGTCGTCGTCTCTTTGGCCTGTATATATTTACGTGAAAGTGGCCTTGCCAGTCTCGACTTACTTTATGAGGACAATACTTGACTATTCGCGTACTGCATAACCTACGACAATTGGCCAACATCGAAAATGGCGCTCTTCAAATGTATTTAATATTGATACTTGTTACTTCAGAGACCGATTTCCAAAAGCTTAGCAATAGATCACCGTGACAAACGGTGGTAGCATCAAAGTTCTGCCCATAAATTCATGCACGTTTCACTTTCTATTGAGTAATACGGGCATTCGTATAAGTATTCGTGGTCTATGGCATATCGCACATAAACTATTAACGACTTTCGATAACAGAAAACAAAAGTTTTCGTAAACAATTGCGTTTTTTAAGAATCAACTACGTAATTTGTTAGACTAATCGACTAAAAATACGTTAAAGTGTTAATTACCGAATAATTATTCACTTATTTCAAATTCTATAGAGATAGCATAATTGGATTTGATAAGAAGAGTAGAAAAACTTTGACAAATGTACGACCACACTATTCTTAACTATAGAAAGTCATATAAAGAAAGATCTTGAGAAAGTATATGTAGTGGTGGTAAGAGTTGGAGCAATAATAGTAAACGCAGTGGGGGAAACAGCTTTTAAATTTGCTCTACGAGCGATCCCAAGTGTCATACTTTTGCGATATTCGAAGGAACGCCGTTACTCGATACCGAAATACGATCTTGGAAATATTCGTTAAATATTTATAGATATTTTGACGGTAGATCGTTCACGCTATGCTTATTTTTCTCTATTTATTATCCACACCACAGGTACACGCGCAATCCCTCGAAACGTCGATTCACTTTGCATGCAGATATAAGACGTGTCGTTATTTTCGGCATCGCAAATTGATTTAAATCATATTCTCGCTAGTAAATCATATTGAAATACATCCAAGTAGTAAGTAATATAGACATTCATAAATCAACTTGTATTTTCTATTGTATGATTTATGTATCTTCAAGTTACTTTCTACCAGATAGATAAAATCTCATCATCGTCCACTGTAAAGACGAATACAATAAAATCAAGTAGATAAACTTTTAACAAAGTTGATAATTAACTACACACAATTTGTAAATAAAAAAAGGGAGAGGGAAGAAGAATAAGTTTGAATAAAACAGAAAGTTGTAAAAGAATTCATAGCGGATTGATGGTCTTTCTCGTTTTTTCCGTAATTAATAACAATTAGGAAAAGATAAGAGAAACGTTGTCGTACATCTAGTTATATTAGGTATTATATTTGCTTATCTACCGTACATTTAATTCATTCATTAGGAATGATGACAACACGATCAATCACATTTTTAGTCGAATCGAAAGCGCCGTTCACTTTCTTCGGTGCGTTTACGCAAACGTATTCGTTTGCGTTCGTTGGTTTTTATCGCAACACGAAAGAAGATTAAGAAGATGAACCGGTCGTGCTACTTCCGTTCTCACAACGACTTCCCCATTCTCTCCTGGTAGATATTTTCTTTCTTAATCATCCCACACTCGTTCAAACACGATCATGGAGAAAGTAAAGGTCGTGAGTTCGTCTCGCGACCCTGGTAGCCTTCTCAACATCTACATGTATGCTTCTTTTCCCCATCCCACGATATCCTTAGAAAGCATCTTCCTCATGGTAATCCTTCTCCGTCATCTAAAAAACTGTACTTTCATCGACTAAACGCACAAAAGCGACTACCGATTAGGTTACAAACTTCAATCGATTTATTTGATTTCTCTTTCTTCATCGTCTATAGATCGAATAATTAAAATCTTGACATTCAATTAATTGTCGATTTGAAATCTATCGATTGGGGATATCAATCAATTGAACACGTGTTAGAAAAGAATATTTATTATAATAAAGTAGATGCAAAAAAAACGTACAAAAAGTATCGATGCGCGTGCAATAATCTAATCTTCTTATTTACAAGGGACAGGGACTTGTGATTTCTTCGGCACCTACAAAATAATGAAATCGCAATAATACGAGCCAAAAATATTCTTTGTCCTCCTTATTTCGATGCGATGGCTGAAACACAATACTTTATATTCAACTCGATAGGACAATCCCAAAGGATTATCGTCGAGCTTAAAGTTATCGATTTATACTTCAAACACGTTCTACGAATTTGAAGACAACTCTCTACCAAGTAGTTTACTTAGATCTTCAAGCGACTATGTTAAAGTTATACATTATTTATAGCCATGGTGGCCTTCGTCGTGATGGGATTCTATTTGTACCCAAACTTTCTCCCAAACGGGCTTCCAAACCTTTTTCCAGGCTGGTACCTGTACGTCCTTCCAAACCGGTACCCATTTGCTTTTCCATTCGTCCTTCCATACCTGTTTCTTTTGCGTGACCCAAATCTGTTGTTTTTTAGGTATCCAAACTTGTACGGACTCTTCCTTCCATACAAGTTTCTTATCCGTTATCCAAACTTGTTTCTTTTCGGTCTTCCAAATTTGCTTCCATTCGGCTTTCCATTCAAGCTTCTTGTCCGTAACCCAAACTTGTTTCTTCTCCGTCCTCCAAATTTTCTTCCAGACCGGCTTCCAAATGAGCTTCTTTTTCCAGAGATCGTGACTGGTATACTGCCAACCGTGTTGATCCTTACCAACGTATTGTTCACCAGGAATACCAATCTTTACCCATTCTGGTACCCAAATTTTCTTCCAGTCTGGCACTTGAACCTCCTTCCAAATTGGTACTTGAATCTCTTTCCAAATAGGCTTCCAAACCTTTTTCCAAGCCGGTACCTGGATCTCCTTCCAAATAGGCACTTGGATTTCCTTCCAAACGGGCTTTTGTACCTTTTTCCAAGCTGGTACTTGAATTTCCTTCCATTCTGGTACTTGCACTTCTTTCCAAATTGGTACCTGAACCTTTTTCCATTCTTGTTTCCACGTCAGTTTAGATTCCGTTTTCCAAATCTGCTTCCACTCGGCCTTCCAAGTGAGCTTTTTTTTCCAAACACCTTTTGGCTGATCATGAGCAGGTGGACCATAAGACGGTGGCGGGGGGCCGTAGGAAGGTGCCGGAGGACCGTAAACAGGACCAAGCGCGGATCCTCCGCCTCCTCCTCCGTGATGTCCTCCCCCAAACGAATCAAAACCTCCATTTCCACCGCCTCCGTGATAAGAATCGCCACCCCCATAGCCGCCGCCGCCACCGCCACCACCACCACCGCCGTGGTGAAAATCGCCACCCCCGAAGCCTCCGCCGCCGCCACCATGATGAGAATCGCCACCCCCATAGCCGCTATCGCCACCCCCGAAGTCTCCACCGCCGCCACCATGGTGGGAATCGCCACCCCCATAGCCGCTGTCGCCACCACCGCCGCCGCCGTGATGAAAATCGCCACCCCCGAAGCCTCCGCCGCCGCCACCGTGGTGAGAATCGCCACCTCCATAGCCACCGCCACCGCCACCGCCGCCGCCATGGTGAAAATCGCCACCCCCAAAGCCTCCGCCGCCGCCACCATGGTGGGAATCGCCACCCCCATAGCCCCCGCCGCCACCACCGCCGCCGCCGTGATGAAAATCGCCACCCCCGAAGCCTCCGTCGCCGCCGCCACCACCATGGTGAGCATCGCCACCCCCATAGCCGCCGTTGCCACCATCGCCACCCCCGTTGTATGACGATCCGTGATCGTCACCTAACGAACCATGATCTCCTCCGTAACCGCTATCGGAAGATCCTCCCCCAAAGGATCCATGGCTCGATCCATGACCGCCTCCCCCATTGTAAGAATCTCCACCGAAGGATCCGTGACCACCACCATTTCCAGAAGGCGCCCCATAGGACGACGAAGGAGCACCGTAAGAAGACGATGGAGCGCCGTAAGAAGACGATGGAGCGCCGTAAGACGACGAGGGTGGTGGTGGTGGTGCCCCGTACGAATCGGAAGGACCTCCGTTCGGTACTCCATAAGAAGTGGCAGGTGGGCCATACTGTGGACTAGGCGGTGCCCTAAAAATATTTACAATTAAACAATACGCGATTGATTTGTCATCGTTCAATTATATATTTTTTATTAGGAAATTTACTCTTTTTTCGTTCTGATCGGATCTCCAATGATAGAGACGACGAAAAGGGATCCCAGCAATACCTGAAAATTACGCAGAATTAAAATACACATATAGATATTGACTCGTCAAGGATAAAAAGCCTTTGTTTTACGCCCAATTAACCTGCAGTTCGACAGAAGTTACGCGCATGAACATATAATCGACGTGTAGCCGTAGAATAATTATACGCTTTTCGCACGATAATAGTTAGCGGTGCTGATATTAGGAGAATAGAAAAACAACGGTAAACGCTGATCGTTCAATTAAAAATGCTAATTGGAAGAAGAAACGATAATTGTTCGGCTGATTACACTGCGTCTCTTTTAATTAACGTTATACGACTTTTCACCGAGAGAATCCGATGATGTTAAGCATCTCGTGCGATTTTATGTGCGGCGCGTCATTCAAAAATGAAAGTCTCTGGAAATTGGGTCGAGAGAACCCTCGATACTCTCATCTTTTATTTCTTTTTTTTTGTTTTTTTTTTTCTTTTTTTTTCACAGCTGAAAGATCGTGAAACTTTGTCCATCCATTAAGTTGGACCAAGCGAAAGTACAGGTATGCCATCATTCCGTTTTTCTTTCTCATTTGATTTTTACCCTCGAGCAATTTCATCTTACATCCGGTTCTTTATTGCTCTTCTTCGGAAGATACTTTTATTACAAGATATTCGTTACGAAGCAAACAAGTATCGCCTATCAATATTAAGATGGAAGACCGAGCTTTTTGATTAAATGTAAATATTCTTCTGAATTTGTCCCTCATTGTTTTTTTTTCTCTTATACAACTTTCCATTTCATCTAGTGGAAAGTGATGAGAGGACTCAACATATTTGCCAGCTAGTAGAATACCAACAATACTCGTAAAAATGTATGTAATAAACCAATCATCAAATAAATGTTATTCATGAGATCCTAAAATACAAAACATACGTTTATTATGCTAGACGCTAGACTTTAGACGCTATAGGATAATAACGATACCATTCAACTGAAATAATTAGAGAAACGCGTTATGCGTTTTATTTGACGTGTATACGACGACAGTACCATTTCTATCTTGACCTTTTTCTCGTATCTCTTTACTGTAGATCGTAAAAAGAAGAAGAAGTTTTTAATATTAGTTAATATATTATATTTTTGACACACTCGACAAGTAATTACGTGGAATAATTCAATGTCCTATTCAATCCTTCCGATCCTATCGTGACAAGTTGATACACTTTCTCGCACGCAAAGGATTATGCGAAAGCATCAAGCTAGCAGAACGATACAATTTTCCCTTATAACGTTCGAATCTTTATAAAATGAATAATAATATTTCTATCGATGGAGACTTTACTATCAGAAGACTATAAAAATGTACTACGAGCATAGCCGATAACGTCAAATAGATCGAGACAAGGACGTTGTTGAAATTGAAAGAAGAGAATCACTTAATCGTTGGACAGAATAAACACCAACAATCACACTTTCCTCGAGGATTGCACTGTCCTCGCGCACTTGTTAATCACACCTAACGTAAGATCGTTAAAATTGGAGATAGAAGAAGACTGACCAGTGCGTGCAGCCGCATCCTCGATTTCCTGGAGTCCTCTCGTTCCCGACGATCAAACAAAAAGGAGCACCGAGTATTGGGTGCTGCTTTGTTTTTGTTACGGTTCGTCACTCTTCTGACGAATTACTCCTAACATGCGAAGCTTTTATAGTAAATGCGTTTCTCCGGTTAGACTCCTCTAGATGCCCTAGGCATAGAGACATACATAGAGAAGTGGACGAATAGGTGGAGGAGGGGCATCAAATAGAGGAAGAGTGTTCAGTTATACGGGACTCCCAAGCTACAACATCCTGAGTTCTCTTTTGGAGGGGATCCAACGAGGAGACGTCCTCGTTGCCCACCTCCTAGACGAGAAAAAAGACAAGGCGAAGGAGACGACCTCTCCTACTTTAGTATTCTTGTCTCCAAATCTATTTTATATCTGAATGCAACGAGATAGAAAATTGTATCTCTATCCTTCCGTAGAAAGGGAAATACCAATAAGATACGATCAAATAGTTAGGTATGTAAAAAAGGAAGAAGTAACAACAAGACAGGAAGTTAACGTGTACGTCTATCGACAAAAATTCTATCCCATCCCATAAGAAAAACAACTATTTGAAAGATCGCGCTTTCACTATCGCGAGAATACATAGGCGCTTATGCTCGAATAGGCTACGGTTAAGTTCAAGATCTTTTATAAAAAAAACGTTGCTCCGAAGCAGGAAGATTTGAAACGGGTTCCTTGCACAACGATCGAATTGCCTTCAACTTGCGCAATTAACTACGAAGATTAGATTAGACCACGTACGAGTTGCCTACAGATTACCGTTAGTCTATACAAAATATTCATGAAACAAGGCGTGAAAACTAATTTCCTTTTTCTTTTTTATCTAAAGTAAAATTCCAAAATAGTTTGGTGCTTTGACCTTTAACGGAATGATGGAAGATATTCTTCCTAGTTGTAAGAGAAGTAAACTTCCTGTAGGAAAACGTTTAACATCCATTAATACGCTTAAACGTGATTTAGCCAGTTGCATCTTTGACTTTCTTTCGATCCGAGGTTATGGGAAGATCATGCTCTTCCTTTCACTGGTTTCCTTTTCTATAATATATGAGAGAAAGAGAGAGAAATTACATTTTCATCGAACATCTTCTTTTCTGTGCATCAATGTTTTCGATGCTAATCTCTTTTCTTTTATTCTATATATTTTATTCTTGATTTTCTACAAATTCGTCCTCTTTTGACGTTTCTATGGAAGATTTATAGACTCGTTTTTGTCTGGTTTAGTGCGATTAACTTTCCACTTACGAAGAGAATCCTACCGGTTTTCTCGAAAGCACTTGGTCACTTCGAATTGTCCAACATAATCCTCGTTTGGTAATTCTCTTTTTTTCGAATGACGATACTTCAACTTTGAAATCTTCAAGTTTTATTGCCAGGAAATACAATACTCTGGCCCGATGTTCCTACGAATTAGACGCAAAACCGACAGGCCGCAATAGAACATTGTGGATTTCACTTTTTTTATAGGTTGCTTTCAAAAATGTACACATCGTAATATTCCCGATAGAACAATTTCCTTAAGGGAAGTTCTTTTTAATATTTCCAATTTTCGTAAATCCTTCTACCAACTAAGATAATATCGAATTTTCATCTATATATATTTTGTGAACAAATAATTATTTCTTATAGTTGTAACACTTAATCAACTTAGAACTTTGATGAAAGTACAAGGATTGAATTAAACCACCCGGCCACGCGTCCTAACTTTGATTAATAATCTATATTTAATGACGGACACTCAAGCAACGAAGATCTCTAGAACGGTCATCGTCACGAAACGTTCACTTTCTTTCCGTGTTTACATAGCAATAATCAGCTGGTCATTTGCAACAGCGAATAACTCTCCACGTATCTATTATATACGTAGATCTTCCTGTCAATGAACTCTCCGAATAAACAACAAATTACCAAAAATATTATAATTATTGGTTCAATAAAAAAGCTGTTTGAGTTTCAGCTTGTCTAAAACTAGGAAACAGGAAGGTATTTTTTTGTTACTTATTTTTTTTTAATTCCTCTGTCATTCCTAACTTATGCGGGTTGCTCGAACTGCTGGTGGAAAATTGTGCAATCGATTGATTATTTCGTAGCGTTACACAAACGCAAACTCGTCAATTTGCAATAACGATCGAAAGGTATGTAGGTACGAGCATTTATTATCTAGGAGATCCACTCTCGGCTTATTTTAAATATGAACATTAGAAATTATATTTGATGATGATGATAATAATTAGTCGTTTTGTTTTTGGCCGCACCGCCATGCATGCCATGAATATCATGTTTTTATTTCCTAACATAAGGCGTATTTGCGGTACGACGCTAAAGCGATCTGTTTCAAGCCATTCGTCTGTTACTACAAACTGACAGACTATTAAAATTCGCCAAAAATACCTTGTATAAACTACATGCCACGTATACCACAGTCGTTTCAACATCGAGTTAGCATTTATTTTGTATTTTCGTCCTAATTACCAAATTTTTTCTCTACGACAAGTTTCGTAGAATGATTAAAAATATCTGCTCGCGAAGGAATATCTCATTTGGCTATGGCTATGGTTATGGTTATATGGCCTTTGAGCGACAACGAGATCTATTTTCAAAAAATACATTCCTTTTTTAGAGAGCACACATATACAAGTAAGTTATGAGAATTTCACAAATTCAACATTCCGTTCACGCGAGGAGAAATACTTTCTTGTACGAATACGTACGTACGTGTAAAAGAAGAAAAAAAAAACTTATTTTGTAAGTATTAGCGTGTGAACTCGCGCGAAAGTTACCACCGTAGCAAGTAATGCAGGAAAAATTTTATCGATCGTATAACCAATAGAGTCGTTAGAAAAAGTATTGTGTAAGAAATAAGTGGATCTCTGTTTGATTTGTTCAAACTCCTATTGAGATTTCTTCATTTTTTTTTTTTCAAGGATTACAACGATCGAAGAAGAAAAAAGGTCGTACTCATTTTCTTAGCGATTCGTTATCGGCCAACCTCGATCGTTGCATCCTGTCCATACCTAGGATCGATCTTCCTAATTGCATCTACTCGTGTCAGCGCGTCGTCGATATCTAATTGATCTCGCTAATGACGATGCATCGTACATCATTTAGAATTTCGCAAGCTCCGCCGACGACTCACTCATCCCAGCTGTAAAAAATGTGCGTCATCGAGTTCATTATCAGGCAATAATCATTTCCTAACATGACAAGCAAATTCTTTTGAATTCTTCGATAGCTCTGATTTCAATCAAAATTATGATAAATCTTCGAGAAAATGCCATTAATAGAAAGAGAGAAAGGCTGATTTGCCACATGAAAATCCATGGGGGTCAATAATTGATAAGGTCCACGTTTAAAAGCCTTTCTTGTATGTATTTAAGGAAATATTTCTATATACATTTATACGTACCATAGTGAGATACATAGCTAGGCTTCTAGAAAATAGTGAATAACGTTGTATCTCAGCGAGAGTTTCTCGTATCGTCTTGTCGACACTTTTTTCTCTTTTCTTTTTTTTTTATCGTCCATACAACAGCCAAATACTCAAACGATGACGCCTATACCTTCCACTTTCTCCCAAGTGTCTATGTATTCCTTGCGACGTGCCGATGTGCCAACGATAATCGTCTTGCCATTTAGAATCTCTCCACGATTCATAATAGGAGATGGATACGTGTTCGCGAAAGAGGCAGGACACAAATGTTTTTATTTAATTATTATCCTTAAAATAAATGGTATTCATTTTTTTCTGTTATAATTTTTTCGTTTCATATTATATTAAAAAATGGTAGCCCCCTTTTTCTAAGTGGTATCTAAATTGTGCAAGAACTGTTAGAACGAAGGAAGTGAAGTAAATGTTGTAAATGATGTTCGTGACATGAGTTCTTATTTTCTCCGTGTAACGTGCCACATTTCTTTTTAACTTCGTAATCGTTTGTTGTATAACGCGAATTACGCGCATTAACATATTTAATCCCGATTAGACATAGTTACATAGCCTGGAACATGGTTTACTCGTTACTTTCGAAAAACCTTTTTTTAAATGTCTACGAATAAAGTGAAGAGAAAAATCACGTGAAACGTCTCATTTATACTTTACAAGTAAGATTCAATAGACGTTAAATAAAACGTTGACATTGTCGAATGTCATGAAAGGTTTCTCCAGGCATGGAATGAACGTATTAATTGGTGCATATGTCTTGTTCACTTTCGAACCTATATATACTTGACTCTCCAATTAAAAATGTAACTTTCTTCGTGTAAAGAAAAAAAAGTCACAGAGATACCGGCGCGATAAGATCATTATTAATTAATAATTTTATCATATTATTAGCTGTAAGAAATTCAGCAAATCATCAAGGTTTTAATCAAATAAAAAACATTTCAGAAGCGAATATTTAAGTCTTTCATTTTGGGTATAATCAGTTGTGAAATGTCCAAGTTCCTGAAATTCCAAGAACTGGAAATTAATCTGGAAATCAATAGATTAAGTAGACATTTACATATATACATATATACATCTTTAAATCCGCCATTTAGCACAGCTTCCTGTACAAAGAAAACCGATAGAGTTATCGCATGGTTATAGAAATATATTTACCTTGCCATTTCTTTAAACGTCTAGCAAATATACCTAAGCTAAAGTCAAGGTTCAAGTTAGTCGGACTACCTGTCTTTACATTATTAACTTTCCAATTACCGTGAGAGAAGTAACAAGACAGGTGATTGGAAATGGTATAATCTTAGGGAAGATGTTAAAAATGACTTAACAATCGAGTCAAAAATGATTGTTAATGTGAAGAATGAAATCCTGTTAAATAATCATTTACATTGGATTTGAAATAACGACGCGGGGCGCATAGAAAATCGTAAGAAAGGATCCCCCTAGGATAGAAATCGAATGCGCTGTGAATTTTCTCGCAGTCGTAAACGTCGCAAAAACAATAATCAAAAGTCAAGAATACGACAGACGCCGCCATCATAGATCTTATCAATAATCAAAGATTTGAACTTAACGTAGCTCGATCGGGTAATTGTTCTTATTGATTTCATTTAATCCGACTAATTTTGTACTAATAAAAACGAAAGGGAGAAACGCGAATACGTAAATAACGATTACTCCCTATGATGTGCTTCGAGATATTATTCTAAAATCGGTCGGCTTAAAGGAGAGCAGTAAATCGTCGCGGTTTTTTGGAAGAGACAAGGCTCTCCCTCGTTTATCTTTCTGTTTTTCGAGAAGATGCCGAACATAGTTTGAATACGTTAGCCTTCATCCATATCCATCCATATCCACTTTGATTTGTCTCTTGTAATTCTTTTCATATCATACAAGCATCGGGTACATAATAAAAGGAGTCAAAAGAAAATACAGGTCGTTGGCGTGTTGGAAAATTTTTTCAAAGCAACGTCCCCCTGCTGTTTGCGACGCAAGGGAGAAGAAGAAGAAGAAGAAGAAGAGTTTCCAAGAAAGCGAACGCCTTCTCGGTATAATTACCACAACTGCGTTTACATATTGGCTCGGTAACTGGCGGCGTGGGTGTTAGAAGAGCATATGTGTAAACAGTAATAAAACATGTTAGTCGTGGGGCTCCTGGACCGATCCAAAGCGTCCACCTCCTTCTCATCGTCAGCGAACACCAAACGAGAACGTTCCTTGAAAAGCTGCGATGGGCGGGGCTGGACCAACCTCTAAGATCTCTCCCTGTCAAATTAAAGACCCTAAAGAGCTTAGAAGAATCAGCTGAACGAGTCGGAGATCGCGGAAAAGCCAGTCTCGCGCGAACGACGTGCTGGCACGTTAAACGTTTTACCTTCGATGTAGAAAGAGAAAGAGAGATAAAGAGATATCAAACGATCAATGATGGAATCAAATGGGAATTTTGTATTAACGAGAAATCCAAGATTCCATTTGGAATTGTCGGGGAACAACAATTTTGCCAATTGGACTACAGAAATCTTACCAACGATCTGCACTTTATCAAGCGAATATTACTACAATTTTCCCGGGGTCCCGGAAATGTTGAGATTGGAGACTACTCGAACATCTACCAGCACGAACATGAACAGTCCTCGCCATCTCTCCTGTTGGACTTTACCTCTGATCGGTTACAAAGTAAACACCAGCTCGCCTCGTTACGAGAAACCACCCTATTCATACATAGCTTTAATAGCTATGGCTATTAATTCGTCACCGAAACAAAGACTTACTCTATCCGGTATCTACAAGTTCATCATGGAGAGGTTCCCTTATTACAGAGAAAATCGACAGGGTTGGCAAAATAGTATTCGACATAATCTCAGTTTGAACGATTGCTTCGTCAAGATACCACGCGACAAGAGTAATCCCGACGAAGACGAAGAACATGGGGGGACAGCAGGTAAAGGCAGTTATTGGTGTCTCGACCCATCCGCCAATGAAATGTTCGAGCATGGTAATTACAGGCGTAGGAGAACTCGCAAACAACGAGCCTTTTTACAGAGTCAAGAGGAATCCCGAAGATCTCTTTTACAACTTTTAGACGATGATCGAGGAAATATCGAAAGATGGTGCGATACCGTTGAGATTCGGAACACAGAGAACAACGTAGAGAAGGAGAAGGAAGTGGATTACGCGAGTGGTTCGGAACGTTGCGTTAAATCGACCATGTTTACGATCGATAATATTTTAAGGAAAGCAACACCCGAGGCTAAAAGTTAAATTTTTATTACCACAAAATCCTCTTATATCTATTTATTAAAGAGAAAGAGAAAAAATGAAAGAGAGAAAAAGAACGTGTTCCATTTCTTCCATATAGCGTTGCTGTTTTCGTTTTTTTTCTTCTATATACAGAGGACTAAAATGTATAACAAAGCTAGCGTACAATATACAATATAGATTACATTGTAATTACATATATTAGGTACAAATGAAACTACGACGTGAAAGCCGTTACTTTGGTGGAAGACAGTTAATAAAACGGTGATACGCAGCTTCTCTTACCGTTTGTGCGCAGAGCTTGTATGTTAAGCTTTAGTAAAAAATATCTTATATTTATATACACGCCTCGCAAGAAGCCTTAGTTTCTTTTAAATCAATTTATAAACAGTCATCGGTTCCTTGCACACGCGCACGCAAGCATACTCGCGCCTCTTTACTGACTCATACCAAATGTGATAAAAGAGAACGCGTTATTTTTTCAAATGCTATCAAATGAATGTCTGTGTTTCTTGTATTGCGTAAATTCTATATAAAAACTACTTTGTAAATGAACGATCGATCGCGTTCATGCTAGTCCGCGTTTGTTGTACAATTTATAATACTTGAAAAAGAATCCTATAACTTTCTTACCTTACAATTTGACTATTCTTATTTTGTAGATATAAATGCAGTAATGTGTGACACTGGCGTGTTAATTATTTATAATAAATATATGCTATAGCATACGTAACACAATATGCAAAGATATAGGACATTTTTCATACCTTTCCGTAATTATCTATGCTAAAGTAAAATGTCACTAAGCATTTGGATTTTTTCTCATTAGATTTAGATCGAAGTCCATCATATCTTTAACTAATTCCTGCAACAGCATAATAAACAATAAATGGATCAAGTGCAATTTTTCTAACGAAATAAAACAGACCAATCGTAAATGGAAACAAACCTCGAATGTAATCGTCGGTTTCCACCCAAATTTCTCTTTGGCTTTAGTAGCATCACCCAAGAGAACATCCTAAACGAAAGATATTGAATATAGATAAAGCTAATTGAATCTGTCTGAATTCATATTAGCATTATTATTGGATTCTTACAACTTCCGTAGGTCGGAAATATTTCGGATTAATTCGTACTAATACTTTTTCGCTGTCCGCGTCTTTCCCTGTTTCGTTAACCCCTTCTCCTTCCCATTTAATAGTACGTCCAACGTACTGGAATGCAGCCTCTACAAATTCTTTTACGCTGTGAGCTTCTCCCGTGGCTATAACATAATCGTCTGGGGTTGATTGTTGAAGCATAAGCCACATTGCCTGCAACGCGTGTGTTTCAATCAAATTAATAGCTATCTATTAGAGTACTCGAGAGAAAATAAAGTACTCACTTCTACGTAATCCTTAGCGTGACCCCAGTCTCTTTTAGCGTCGAGATTTCCTAATTCAAGAACATCTTGCAACCCCAAATGTATCTTTGCTATAGATCTTGTAACTTTTCTTGTTACAAAATTTTCCCCCCTTCTAGGACTTTCGTGATTGAATAATATACCATTGCAAGCAAACATATTGTAAGCCTCCCTATAATTGACTACGATCCAGAAGCTATACAATTTGGCGCATGCTAAAAGTATAATAAATGATAAGGTCAAAAAAAATAGAAAACTCTTCTCCGGAATAATGAATGCACTGACCATATGGGGAACGTGGATAGAATGGAGTTTTTTCGTTCTGTGGTACTTCTACTGCCCTACCATAAAGTTCAGAAGTCGATGCGTGATAAAATTTTAAAGATTTTTCTAAACCACACGTTCTTATCGCGTCTAATAATCTCACTGTACCCACGGCATCTACTTCTGCTGTATACTCGCTTACTTCAAAACTAACCTGAACAATATATCATAAAATAAGTTAGGTAAGAAAAATACATCGATATTGGGCTATTACGGAGACACTCAATGATATTTATACCAACCATAACGTGGCTTTGAGCTGCAAGATTATATATCTCAGTTGGTTGCACCGAACTGATTACTTTGACCAAACTACTCGAATCTGTCATATCTCCATAATGTAATTTCATTTTACCCTGACGATGGCATTTAGGATCCTCGTATAAATGCTGAATACGAGCAGTATTAAAGGAACTTGCTCTCCTAATAATACCATGCACATCGTATCCCTTTTCTAATAAAAATTCAGCCAAATAAGAACCATCCTAAAATGACAAGAATTACACATTGGTAATTAAATGAAATAGAATTGTCTTGTCTAAAATTTCTAGATTAATCTATAATAATAGATAAAAAATGACAGATAAACATTTGTTGTACCAAATGCAAACTTACTTGTCCAGTAATACCCGTAATTAGTGCCACGCGTCTATCGTCTCCGGTTGCCATTTTAAACAAATATTAATTAATACTTCTTAATATTTTATCAGTGTTTATCAGCATTGATGGTGATAAGTTAACCATTACTAACACAAATGTACAATTAACTTTTCGATAGCATAACGATTCAACTATCGATATATCGAAAATTTAAATCGATCAAATTGCCTAACTACGTCGACACATTGCGCAATTTAGCTGACAATAATGTAACTTGATATTTTTTTTAATTTATCATATTTTCTTACATTTATCAAACATTATCGGTCATCAAAATACCTATAAAACAAGTATTTCATAATATTTATTTGTTCACTTTAGCTACATAAACAGATGGCGCAGCGAAATGCAAATACAATGATGTTCCCTTACCCCAGTAAGTGGAAAGTATTAAATGAAAGAAAAGATATTTCGAAATATTTGAATGTGTACTCATTATCTCCCTAATTTTCCACAATAAACTTTTTCTTGCCAAGGAGATTTCTAACAATTTGTGCTAATTTAAAGCAAATGTTCATAGTGGTAATACTGAGTATAAGGGTCTTTGTTTTACCGCAAAGTTGGTATCACCAAAGTATCCAAAACATCATCATCGGTAATAGGTCTTTTAATCAACATGAAAAGTAATGTTCAAAACTTTATAAACTTCGTAAATAAATATCTTTATGGACGTAAGACTTTCAACAATGTAAGTGCTAAGCTTGAAAACGCAGTGGTTAATACAAAAGATCAACTTATGAATGTAAGTATATAAAACTCAAATATTTAATATAAAATTATATGATATTGATTATATGTTCCCGATTTCAGCATATCCAAAATTTAAACATTGTACAGGAATTTCAAGCGGTACCACTGAAATCAGAAAAACCAATGCCACACAAACTCGTTACTTGGTGGCAATGGTATCAACAATTAACGGGTCTACATTCCGTAGAGGAAGCTAGACAACAAGTCATTTCATTACAAAATCTTCTAATCAAATGTCAAGAAAAGAGACGTTGTACTCGTCAAGAGGCATTTATAATAAATCAAAAAATAAAAGAAATATATAGCGAGATGTTAAGCACAAAAAGAGAAGATCCCAAATACGTCAAATTGACGATGGAAGAAAACAACAGTCTTCGAGAACAAAGTATAATTACCGACAAATTAATTTTATTAGAAGAAGAAGAAAAAGATAATTTTTTACATTTAACAACCGCTATTAAAGAATATCACGATGCGCAAACAATGAATTCTCATAAACACAAATATGTAACTATCTTGGCAACTATAACTTCCGCAATATTATCAATTATATGTTCATTGATATATCAAAATAAAAGGTCAGAGGACATAAAGACAGTTGTATCTTTTATGCAAAACAATAATGAATCTTATGAATCTAACTTTAAGAAAAATATTGATTCTTTAAAAGAATATTTCGATGAAAAAATTTCTAGTAATAAATCTCCAAACCAAGTAGAAAAGCAATCACAAGACACATGGAAAACTTATGCGACATGGAGTTGTTATGTAATTACTGCTATTTGGAGCATAAGAACTTTATTTGGTTCCTAAAAAAGCTAAACTTTCGGTGAAACATTTCATTCTATATTATTTTTTCCGCATATCTAAATATATTGCGATACTAAAATAAGTTTTTATCTATTTTTGTTTATTTTATTAAATATTTAATTTAGAAGAGTAATACGTTTCATGAATCCAGGTTCACAAAAAATAACAGAAAAGAAAAAAAAAATACAAAAATTACAAGCAATCAACATTTTCAGAACTTTATATATATGAATTTCGTATTAGTTGAAATACTAATTCAAGAAACGAATTTATTTGAGTCCTTTTATAAGTTTCTCTTATTTTTATATTTTTATATTAATGTATCTTAACATTAATAAACAGAAGTGTATTATAACGATATAAAGTTTTAACTATGTATAAATTTAATTTTCTTTGATTAAATTACATGATTGAATGATTAAATTAAATTAAAAAAAAAAAAAACAGATAGAATACAGATTGGAATAAGTTACAAAACTTATGCCACAATACAGAAATTTGTTTAGGTATATTTCAAATTGTTCTAATAAGTCTCTCAAGTAAAAATATGTCTTGTATATAAAACTTCAAAAAAAAATTGTATCAATCACTTATGCGTTTCTCTATTTACGTAAGCAAACTTTTTATTGGTTCCATGATTTCCATTCCATCCCATCTGGTGGTTTTCTTTCAACCTTCCCCTTACCTACCACTGACCAGTTTGTACTTAAAACGGTACCACCTGATTCTAGCTGTTTTATTCAAAGAAAAAAATCAGTCACCATCGCTATCTTCGTATTTTTAAATTCACATGTCAATAACATTTGAATCATATTTCATGCAGTATTTGTTATTCGTCACACATGCTACTTACAAAAGATTTATTCATAGCACGTCTAACTTCGTCAGAACCACTGCCATATATCTGTTGGAAAAGGGCATTAACAGCAGCTTCTCCTTCTGGTTTTTCTTCTGCTTCTTGTTTTTCTATTTCTTTTTCTACCTTGTTCCAATCTTTAGATTTTTTAGAAGAACTCGGATACTTTGGTGGTTGATTACCACTTTGAAGTATTTCTTCGAAAGCATTATTGAATGACTTAGGTGGCCAAAAAATACTCAAATACCCAATGGTAAGGAATAAATAATTTACCTTGAGGTATTGGTTCAACCACATTTTTCACTGGAGTTCCATCTAAAATGGTCCACCTTAAGCCATCTTGCTTCTTCAATTTGATTTCTATTTTAGATGGTAATATTTTGTATGAACATTGATCTGGTACTATTGGATGAGCCAAGTCCAATTCCAAGCTATAATCGCTACCAGAAGGTAGCTTCGCAGAAACACTTAGCTAATAATTATTAAAACGTGCTTTAAAAGGTCTACGCATAGAACATTGAATTTTACAACCATAATACAATAAATAGCACTTTTACGTACCGTAGTCTTTTCATAAACAATTTTTACACTTTCTGTATTTTTGGCAAGTATTGTGATGATAATATGTGTTTCTGTTTGATACCAATCATGTTTGATCTTCGGGATTGGCATCTATAACAAAAAACGCTACTAGCTATATATGATTTTTAAATACACAAATAACTAAAACACATTTGTCATTAACAGCACAATAATATTAATTAAATAATTCTTACATCATTTTCTTGAGTTTGAATCGATCCATCTCCGCTGGCCATTTAATGTATTAAACTCCAAACTTTTGAAAACCGACAAGAAAACAAGCTTTCTCTAATTTTCAGCTCCTTAAGAACAATCTGCTCCGAATGTTTGATTGTTGGTATCGGTTATATTTACAGATCATTTTTTAATGTTGGTATGAGCTCGAAAGTTCAATGACCAATTACTGCTCGAGTCTTGGAAAAGTATAATATCGTGATATTATTAAATGAAATACTTATTATTTGCATTAAATATTTTCTATTGTGACTTAAAATTCTATTGAAATTTAAGCCAATAAATGTTCCATCAAAATAGAACAGTACTTCCAATGTGGTCGAAAATGTCTTATATATTAAAAATAAAAATCTTTTCAATCTATTTTTTTAATGTAATATTATGTAAAAACCTTGTAATATTAGATAATACATTAAATAGACGATTTAGCAAAAAAGCTGTAATATAATATCTTGCATAATGGCATTTTTTACCAAGAAACTTTCTTCTTGATCGTAACGCCACGTAGGCATGCAAACTGATACTAATTCTACATAATATCTAATGGCTGCCAACTCATCAGGAGGTTGACTGAGGAATAATACATCTCAGAATATTTTTAGGGACATAACGTTTATTTTCAAGTATTTCATAAATTTATTAACTTGTATTGTTATATATAAAAGTAAAGTACAATGGAAATTCTAAACATTGGAATAATTCTTTTAATGTCAATTATAACGAATGTCAACTGTATCAATTGGTACTTGGAGCCAAATACTCACAAGTGTTTAAAAGAAGATGTTCAAGCAAATGTATTAGTTACGGGAGAATACTTTGTTTCCGAAGAATTCGGTCAAAAAGTTGATTACGTGGTACTTGTTGTCTTTCTTTACCTAAAAACTTTTGAGACTTTTATCCTGCAATATGTCATAATTATTTACTTGATGCTAGTATTACTGTCTGTCTCGCTGTCACTTTTATATGTCTGGAAATGATTTGTCTATTCATTTGTATTATAGATCAGAGATACCAAAGGACACATACTTTCTCAAAAAGAAGATATTCCGCATAATAAGCTATTAAAGTTTTCATTTATTACTGAAACTGCTGATACCTTTGAAGTCTGTTTTATTTCACACGTATCAAGTCGTAAGTTAATATTTTCTATAATATAATATGTACGATATGCATTACTATGATCACGAGGTATTCTAAAATCTCTTTTAAGATGATAACTTATCGTTCAGAATTATGTTAAGTTGTAATATTAACTTTTCCAGATCAACGTGGCGTGAAACAAGAAATAATGCTTCTTACAAAACGTGGCATTGAAACAAAAAGTTATGAAGGTGTAAGTTATTAATGCATTGAAATTGAATTCATGTGAAATCATCTGTTCCAATTTGGTAATGAACGAGTTTATCTACATATATGAATTATTAATCTAGATTGCAGAAGCAGCTAAATTGAAACCCGTGGAAGTAGAATTGAAACGTTTGGAAGATTTATCTGATGTCATAGTACAAGATTTTGCAAGAATGCGAAAGAATGAAGAAGAAATGAGAGATACTAATGGTATTAGCACATTTAGATTATTTATCAAGATCAAAACGGTAATGTGATTGGAATGTTAAAACATTTATTTTATTTTCTTTCAGAGGCAACCAATGCACGCGTGTTGTATTTCAGTATATTCTCTATATGTTGTCTTTTAGGACTCTCTACTTTGCAGGTCTTTTATTTAAGACGTTTTTTCAGAGCAAAAAAATTGATAGAGTAAAAAATATATATATAAATATTTTTTTTAATCCGGATCATATTGGACATGTATGTTGTGTAAAATACATTTGAAAATATAAAATAATTTTTTAAATAATCGGATTGTATTAAAAATACATGAATATGTCATGCCTATCATTAATAATATTGTACAGTGATATCTAATTATTTCTTACATTTGTTAAGTATAAATTGAGTAAATACTAAACAATTAATTCGATTATTTTCCAATTTTCATGCCAATTATATTATGAATTCACCATGTATCAAATGAGTTTGTATTGTTCGACTCTAAAGATATACCTATAATAGATTTAATAAATCTGTAATAAAATACACGATTTGAAAATTCCCGCAAATTTGGACGTAGTGAAGGTAGCCATGTTGGTTTTCGTAGTCAATGAAAGTAGTCCCGACGTGAACGTTATTGTTGCACAACTTGCAATTGCATATTTACTGTCTTTTTTCCGTCACGCAAAGTCGATAGAATCACGTTTAGGTTAGAAAATGGCGAAATTGAGACGTATGGCTTGGGGTCTTTCATCCAATTTTGCATCTAATCGTTACTTCTCTCGTTTGTTAACGTAAGTAATTCTTTATGCATATTTTCCTGTTATTCATACTTAGATTTTTATCGTTGAAAAGTTTTATATTTGTTTATGATTGAAATAAAAGGAAATCTTGTTCATAAAACAAATGATTTTTTCGGTAGTAAAGATTTATTGTTTAATCTCTTGTAGTGATAAAATGTCTTAAAAATCCACAGTGTACCATGGTGCAATGTCCACACGGCTTCGTCACTTAATGGAATCTCTACGAATTCTGCTGTTGACACCGATACTGCATTGATTATTAGCGATAGCTGTGCGAAACGTCTCAAAGAAATAGCGAAAGAAAGTGCATGTTTGAGGGTTACCGTAGAAGGTGGAGGCTGTTCTGGATTTCAGTATAAATTTGATTTGGATTCAAGCATAAATGAAGACGACAAGTAGGACTTAAGAATGCAGTGTAGTGTTTGATATGTGTGAAAAATGTATAAATGTATAGATGCAAATGTATAGATGCATTTCTGTTGCAGAATATTTCAGAAGGATGGTGCTAAAGTGATTATAGATTCAACGTCTTTAGAATATATCAAAGGGGCTACTATAGAATATCATACAGAGTTAATACGTTCTGCATTTAGGATCATTAATAATCCTTTGGCAGAACAGGGATGTAGTTGCGGTGCTAGTTTTTCTATCAAAATCAATTAATTTCCTTACTACCAATTTTTTAACTGTACGTTTATAGGGAACTACTTTAGATATATAATATTTATAAATTTCTGCTACTTTAGGATTGGCCTTTTTTTCTTTCGATTGAATATTATATATATATATATATATATATATCGGTATTCACAAAATAAGAAACTTATGTACAAACAAATTGTAAATATAAGCATTATGAAATGTTGTAAGTTAAGTGTTTCGAATAGCAATGCCAGATAAGATTAGATTTACAATGCGTGAACCACATTATTGTTACACCGTTATATTACCTTTCATAATATATATTTCCTATCTCTAATACTTCATTCATAATATTTTCAAAAAACACATTCAATTGTAATATTTTATTTTGATTTCATAAATAACATAACGTAACAGAATCAGAGAGCATTTTAGCATGTTTCTTCTTGCTAAAAATCAGAGTATGAGGACAGATAATATATTGTTCGTTTGGTATGAATTCCTTATATACATAACTTTAAATCGATCAATGAATATGATTATACTAATGTTGTCAATGGAATGTCTCTGATCAATTGTCAGTAACTGAATGTAAATCATTTTTGTTTTCCTTTCCTATTATTCTATAACATAATAGTTAAGAGACATTAATTGATATCTTAGAATATAATTGAACAAAGCATTAAATGTCTTGTACCTTGTTTGCTAATTCAAACTTTAATTGTTGAATTTCTTCTGTCTGACAAATAAGTTTATCATTCATATTAGCAAGATGTTCGCTCATAGTACTGAGTTGTGCTTTATAGTTTCCTTCTTGTGTCTCTTTATCTTTTTGCAAGCTATTGCAATTGGATAGAGCTTCCGAAAGTGCTAACTCACATTTTTCTCTTTTCGATTCACATGTTTCCAAATGTACATGCATCACTTCTTTCTAAAATATTAGATATCATTTTGTAATAAAAAATTGACTGGCTCAATTAGGAAATTCAAATATTAAGAAGAATATAAACGTCTCAGTAATTACGTTAGCAGCCATGGCCAAATTTTTAACATGACAAATGTGTTTTTCCATTACTAATTTATTTATCTCATCAAGAAAGTATTCTCTTATTTTTGCTTCGCGAGCTTCTATTTCCTCGGGTAATGCAAATGGTGCCTGTAATCTTCCAATCTGCAAAACGACGCAAGAAACATTAAACGATAGGAAGGGAATCTCGGAAGAAAAAAAAAAAACTACCATATTATTTATTTTTACAGGATTGAGAGATTCCTTGGCGACTGATATATTTGCTTCTTGGTCTTTATGTTCGTATTCATCGTATTTTATTTTAATCATGTGGTATTGCGTTTTCCAATAATGCAGTTCTTTTTCTATGTCATAAGATTTGGAAGATTCATAATCATTTTTTTCGTCTGTTAATTTTTGAATTTTACCATCATTAAAAGATTTAGAGGATCTACGCGATGGAGATGGCGATGAAATCGGAGAAGAATCTATTTGATAATGATTAGAAAATCCTGCTCTTTGTTCACCATCGTATCCTTCCTTCTTGCCTTCAGTACTAGACCAAGATATAGTTTCTTCTTGTCTTTGCTTTTCGTTAAGTTTTCTCTGTAAATCATTTCTCTCCCTGTCCAACTTATCAATTTCTCTGCGATGCTGACAATCTAATACTACTTTAGATTTTTCAGCATGTTCTAACTTATATTCCAATTCTTGTATTCTTTCGCTTAAACTTTCAATTTCACTATCCTTATCCGCTATTTGCGAAAGCAATTGAGCATTTTCAACTATCTTTTTTTGAAATTCTTCGTCTAAGATATGATTCGATGAGGCAGGTACTTGAGTATTATTATCCGATAGTTTGCCTTTCCCTTTCCTAGATTTATTTTGTGCTTTATCAAGTTCATCCTGCAATACAGTTATTCGTTTGGTCAACTGTTGATTGCGGAAAGTCAGACTATCTATTTCTTGTTCCGCTCTACGAAATTCTACTTCTTTCTCTTTTAATTGTTCGCGTATCTCCGCATTACGTGCTTGTTCATCTATCACAGCCTTTCTTAGAACGTTCGCCTGAGCACGAATCTGTGAATAAAGTATATATTCCACAGGTTTAGATAGTTATCCATCAAAGAAATATGGCTGTATAAATTAAAGGAGTAGCAGATGGTAAGAGATAAGATTTCTATTCAACTGTAGATTTACATAGTTACATTGGATTAACTTACTTTCGAATATTCCGTGGCTATCTTTTGATATTTTGTTTGCAGTTGCCCATCGACTCCCTCCATAACTTGACTCCACTGTCACGTCTTTATCGTGCTACTCTAATTTCGTGTATATATCAATTTAACAATCTAACATTGTTATAATATTTGTCGCCTAGTACTTCCTGTTTTAGGGCACACATCAACCCCGATCGCAAATGACACCTTCCGCGAATAGTTCATAAGTCTGTGGAGTAAGTAACAATCGAACGAAAGGAAGCCACACTATGTGAGACACCGTATCAGTTACGAAAGCTTACAAGCAAGCTTTAGGCGAGCACGAAGCATGCAAGAGCTTAAACAGAACGTCCCAGTATCTCCTTATCTTTTATATATCGAATTTGATATTCGGTGCAACAGCACGCACCGTCAAGTGACAGCCAATTGTCAAGATACGCCGTCGCATCGGGAACAACTTAATCACCCTTATATTTTACGGATTTATTTGGAATTCAATCGGTACTTCACCGACGGTAGGAAAGATTTAGATCCAGAAAGATACTTATACTTTTCGTGTTTAATTCTCACGATTGGTTGATAATACGGAACGCTATGTAACTCGATAATTTGATATTTATTACATTTTCTTTATCTTTCATTTTAATTAAATATAGTATGAACAATATTCGTGGCAGATTTGAATATCTCGTGCTTAATATCGATTGGTCGTTCATCGAAGTAAACGCCTCTTTTTCCTATCGATAGATGGCATTCGAAACAGTCGCGTTGATTGGTAGGATCGTTTGGAACGCGCGAAAACAATCATGGCACTAGCTGTCTAATTTCATGTAGTTACGTTGAGTTCTGTGCAAGTTTTTCCTTTATAATTCAATATTGGCGGACTTCTTTTGGAAGATTCATCGACGCCCGGAACAAAGTTTGTTTCATTAACAAATAATCTAAAGGAGGTAAGAGGGACTAGATCTATTACTGCATTACTAATACTACTGTTATTGTTTTTTCTTGCAATGTTCCATCATGGTCGCTGGGCGAACATCTCTTAATGATAATCGTTTAATTTGAAATAATCCTACGTACTCGTTCTTATCGTTTTAAGAAAAGCTTCACAAAGCTATGTTTCGTACGTTGCATAGATATCTTTTTGTGTGTAAAGTATTGGGGGTAAAATATTTGGTTGCATCCGTGGGCTAAAATAAAATATCGACTTTTTATTTATTAATCGACAGAAATCCAAGTACGTTTTTGTAATAGATATAAACACGTTACGAAGTACCTTAGCAGCGTGCGAAGATAGTAAACACTTTGGTTGTTTAACCTTGCAGAGAATAAGAGGAATCTTTAAATTAGAATATAATATATCTAATTCTGATTATCAGTTATATCCAGAGTATAAACGCAAAGTTACATAGGAGGATTAACTAGAAAGTAACCCATATAACAGGAATTGCGTGGACGATATATTTATCAAAGTCTTACGATTTATAACTCGAAGATAAGCAGCATTTATTGCTATCGTTTTGTGTCGTCCTTCGATTTTGTTATTTGCGTGTCAATACTCGAAGACATCCGAAGACAAGTCTGATTGCTGATAAAGAAGATCGACGAGATATATATATATATATATACATATATAGAAAGAGAAAAAGAGAGAGAGGAAGGGGAAAAGAGAATGAATAGGGAGATAGTCCATTGCACAGTTTGCAATTTTAATGCCGCTTATACAAGAAGGAACATTCTCCACCCTCCGAAGACTCCTGCAAGCCTTTTATGCCAGCGAAAACGCTGAATTTACATTTTCGCTTTTGTGAAAACCACAGACACGCTGATGTCGCTTATTAAACATTCTGAAAGTCTGTTAGGAAGGACGGTTTATATTCTTCGTCTCTTTCTATATTTCCCTCTCTTCTCCATCTTTATCCAGGTTCATTGCTTCCTTACGAATCGGTAAGATTTTTCAGAACTTTTGAGATTTGATCTTGTCTCACTCTCTCGCTCTATCTTTTTATGATTACACACTCGTAGTAGGATGTACAAAAGTGTCATTCATGTTTAATTACGTGTCCTTTCTCTCCATCTCTTTCCCTTCATTCTATTCTTTTTTTATCGACCGTTGGTGTTTATGCGGAACGGGATACCATGCCCGAAGTAAAATTACACGCGGAGCTAATTGCACATTTAGGTATGCAGGACGTGATTCGCGCGTGAGGAGGAAAACGTGCGATGACCGTTGAAACGTAGAGATTTTGTAAGTCGAATCGAGAGGGAACGAGTCTTAACGTTCATTTAAATAGTTTTGCGAGTACTTGTTATTCGCCTGTATCGAGTGAAAAATAATTCTTGACAATTTTCATTTTAATTAGAAAAAGAACGAGGAAGAAAATATATCCATTATAACGATTGGACAATGTTGTCCAAAGTATTTCATTGCAACAGGTTTCTTTTTTCTTTCTTTTTTATTTATAGCTTTTAAAGCAGAATGAACCACCGCTATTTTTTTTTTTCGCTAATACTTTGTCATGATATTAGGCGAGCTCATTAGTTTAAAGTTCGTTATCTTAATGCAAATACTTGCGAAGGTACATTCGTTTCCAGTCGAGAACCGTTCATAGATTCTCTCGCAAACTATGCCGGCATTCGTGGCGGTCATGTAATTTATGGTAAAACGATCCTGTGGTTAGTCTACAAACGATCATTATACATATCCGACGTTCTTCTAAATATTTCTAATATCTTCGCTGGATAAACCATTATAATCTTGGAAGCTTCACGTGAGAAAGAAATATGTTTTTATATTGTAATATGATTTAATGGTTGAAATTAAAGTCCGTATATTAACTAACTAACTTTATGATCGATCGAATAGATATTCTTAGGTTTCCGATAATTATTAGATCGTCTTGTATATATATTTTTCTATCTACACGTTTAGAAACCGTGTAATGTAACGTCGCTCAAGTGCGACACCATCGTGATCTGATGAAAGCGAAAAAAAAAAAAAAGAGGATCCTACGACGTCATCGAAGGCTATTTATCGTGTCTATCCTCGAATTTCTGATGCGAAAAAAGAGAAAGGAGTGGGCGTGGGGGTAGAGAGAACGAAGGGAAAGAAGAATTTTGTTTCGATATTCATTCGAAATTATTCGTGGAACGCGGTAATTGGTATCGATGAATTTCGCATTGGCAAGACCCCCGGATAATCACGTATATACTTGGATATTTGCGTTTTCGTGCTTGTACACGGACTATCCCTTTATTTCTATCTTTCTCTCGTAATCGGAATTAGACTCGGTCACGTGTCTATTCGTATCTCTTTCTAGCTCGAGAAAGAAGGCTCGGCCGAGCGATCAAAGCTCTTGGTTGACGTCGATCGCTTCGATTTTCCGTCCTCGCAAGCTTCATTGAGCAGCTTTTTCTATGCTCCCATACTTGTACGTTCTGCTGAAACCTGTTTTACCTTTTCATCGCGTGCAAGAGAGAGAAAGATCTCCCTTGTCTCCCTTCAGGGTTGGGTCCATCGTTAGGTGGGCTCTAAAATTAGATCGACGCTCGATCCATCTAATATCTAGTCGGAAGATTTGAAAAAAAATTCCTTTCTTTGATTCTTTTTACGATATCTTTTTTTTCGTCGCGGCGTCTGAGAAAAATGAGTAAATTGTAATTTATCGAATTTAGTTAGGTGAACGACGATCGTCACCAGAGACCGTTTCAATTTTCCCATCCAAGTCTACGCTAGCTAGGTACGTTCGGCTCTTTCGTCGTCAGAGGCATAACTTCGTTCAAGGATACAATAAGCGAGGAGCATCATCGTGGAATGTAATTAAGCTAGCGACGCTGACGGAAGACGGCTAATGTCAAATTACAGGATGTCCTCTTGGGACTCTCTTTCTCTCCTCTTCCTCTTCCTCTCTCTCTCTCTCGTCGTTCGTCATACTGATATATTTGCCAGCCGACCACAACTTTGAGGCCTCATCAGACAATTCGGTTTTACTAATAAAAGTTACATGCGCTTCGATTAATTGCCAAAAGTAATTCTTCTAAATGAATTTTTTGTCGCTTAAATTTCGCCAAACGTTTATTTTTTATTTTTTTGTAATTTTGTAAAAATCGTACTCGCGCACAAGTATTACTTTACTATTCTTTTCTCCCTGACATGAGATCGACTCGTTAAAGCTCTTTCTCTCTCTTTCTCTCTCTCTCTCTCTCTCTCTCTCACCCTTAAAAACAATGAAAACCGAGTGATATTTAATAGCGGTGGAACGAATCGCACAACGTTAAAGTCTCATTTCTCGTGGCGATTTTTCAATTAAAATGCGATCATCTCGCAATATCGACCGCGCGCGAGATATTTTTCGCGAAAGTGGTCTGCAACGATTGTCGATAATGCGATGACGCTTTTCCATTCGTTTTCCACGTAAAGTCTGCATAGGGGGTGTGCTAGGTGAAACTAAACGCTCCAATATTTCCTTCACACACAAATAGAGTTACGAAGAAGATTCTGTTATGAGCATTCTTCCTGTTCACCTAGTATACAGCGGCAATCTGGACTATTATTCGGAATAAAAATGTAAGCATAATAGGTTCCCGAATCGATTGCGCGTTTCGTTGGTTGTATCCGTAGATTGCTAGGATGGGAAGGAAAGCAGTGCTTTTAGTAATGATTCGCCGTTCGTTCCGAGGGCTTCTGAATTATAACGGTTTCGTTCGAAAGTTCAAACAATACCGGATAGGACCGTTTGGAGTATGCATTTTTAGCCTTTCATATGTGAAGCCGCGAATGAGGACGACGAACGAATACACGTGCTCGCTTACATGGCCGTGTGCACGCAGATGTAAAGGACCTGGAGAGAAGGGGTGGGACTATTACCAAAGTTTTGAGATATAGGAATACTTGTTTTTTCGCAAAAAGTAACCGCACAGCCCGCTTTCTCTCTCTCTCTCTCTCTCTTTTTTGCAGTATAAGCTAAAGTATTCGTGGCGTTGCGATTTTGAAATATCTGTCCAAGTACATAGGTCGCATAAAATATTCTATGTGGGTGCATACGGATATGTGAAATGTTTAGCGAAAGGATTTAGACATAGAGACGATTAATTCGGTGCTGCTTAATCGTCTGCTAGATGGTAAGGTTCGATAGGAAAAGGTCGAACCCTTGGTAACTTGACCTGTCGTTAAAGCCACCAGGTTCTCTCAGCTGCTGTCTTTCTATCTCCATTTATTTTCTCTTATTTATCTTTTCGTTGTTTTCCAAAGCTTTGGTTACCGGCTAGATGAGTAAATATGCTTTACTACCGTAAAGGGAGAGATATAGAGACTATTTCCTCTCTCTCTTTCTCTTTCTTCATTGTCTCCTTTCGCGTCTCCCCTATTGTTTTATTCCTGCTCGAAGCGAAACCTTCGCATGACGAGCTTGAATTCAGATGTATCCGTTGTCTGTCACGTTTTGCGTTGTCTTGCTAAAACCCCATCACGTCGTCGCGTTTCAACGAGGAAGGCATTAGTCTTTGCGTCATGTAAATGTCATATTTAAGCGAATACCGCGATACATATATCTCTTTTATTTGACTTTCTTTCGAAGCTTATGCCAGGATCTTTCGGGAAAATAAACGAATAGGTTTAATCTATTTATATGATAATATTGTGACTCGACAATTTCTTTTTTGTCGAAGTTAACAATAAGTATCCAGTAAAAGTTTGCAGTGTAAAAAAAAAACAAAAGAAAGGAGATTGATAGTCATTCGATTCGATTCGACCTAGCGATACCTTTTGAATCACGGTGAGACGTTCAAGGAGAGCGATCCAATTTGCGGAAAACAATTTGCAGGCGGATTCGATGGCGACAGCCCGCTCTTCGATTACACCCTACACGTCGTAGGGCTTCGTCGAGGGCCGACCCACGTAATTGACCAAAGTTTCCTTCCCTGCGCAATGCCGTCGCACCGGTATACCTTACCGCTGCCGCCACCGGCAAACCGGTGGTATACTCGTATCACGGATCAGAAGATTAATTTCCTGAGGTTCGTTGGGACTTTTATGGCGGTTGCCATCTAGCAGGCATTCTTAATCAGCCAATCCAATTTCAGGTTCGATTTATCGATAGTTTATCGTCTTCGAAAGAAGACTCTTTTAAAGTATAAAATACTTGACGAGATGCATCTACATTTCTTTCCGGATCTCTTATTTATCAGATGGGATAGGATATTATTTTCTCGAGAAACACGTATCTCGATCCCGAGTTAAGGATTTACATTTTTTCCCGATGTATGATGGAGAGAAAGAGAGATCGAAGTACGGAGACTCGTTCGAGCGTACCGTCTCGAAATAACAAACGACGTAGCATACTATTCGAATCCTGAACGCGCTTTACCGTTCACCGAACACGTAGACATTTGTTCTTGTGTACCACGTTCTCCCGGGTATCTCGGGAGTAGGATCTGCGAGGATCGATTCTTGGATCCACGCGAAAGTGTGAGTTACGATCGAGTCACGAATATCTTTCTCCTCTCTCTCGCCGTCCTTATTTTACGAATATTTCCCTGACAAGTTAAATCTTTGAGGGATTATGCATTACGAACATAGCCATGGATAATTCGCTAAATGTCCGTGCAACGTGTAAAACCGAAGACAACGAACCCCGATCGAGATTATTCTAATTAAATGCGAAATAGTATTTTCTATGGGTTATCTATTTTGTTCACGTACAGTTATAGGTATAGTCTGACTTGTCTCCGAGGCGAGCAAGGGCATTTGCGCATTTGTCTCGCAATTGTCTCACAACTTTGAAACAGTCCGGATCTAACCGGGGAAACAATTTTCTCCATCTTTTTATTTCTCAAGTAAGAACGAAATACGAGAGTTTTACGTATACGTTTTGTTTTCTTTTCGAACAAAACGAAGGAAAGTTTTCACCGTTTGGGAGCAGGTGTCTCTTCTATCCGTTTTTGTTAAACTTCTTGGAAAAATTTGGTGAATTAAATAAAATTCCCATAGAGTAGTTTATTTATGCGCTTCTTCTATCGTTCGCAACACTCCGCTCACGTATTCGGCTAATTTAACGAGTGTAGAAGATATTAATTAATTAAAAGATCGATGAACAGTAGCCAGCAACAGCACGCCGACCAATTAGAATTAATTGAAGTTCCTCGTTTCACACACACACACATTTTTGCTATATTGGTAATATTGAAATTTGAAAATTTGATTCCGAGATATCATTCGCATATTAGCGAGATCAACGCATGCACATATCGTTAACGAAAGGGTATTGTTATCGGTGAAAGAAGTTTCTATGAGAATACATACGTAGGGACGTGCTTTCTGGTGAAAGGCAGATATCGAATCGATATATTGAACGAGGGAGATTGTCGATACCGTCGAATATTTAATGTTTAACGTAATAATTTATCGAGCGTGGACGAGAAGAGGCTCTCTTTTGGAAGCTGACTCTTTCATAAAAATTCCACGGCCGTTGGGAAAACACAAAATAAAAAAGAAAAAAAGTAGGAACGAGGTGGAAAATGTGCGTCGATCAAGGGAGGTGGAGTCTCTCGGCAAAAAGTAAGGGAACGGAAGGGAGGGCAAAAAATAAAGAAGGCAAAAAAGGACAAGGAGAGATTTTTGATTAAAATTATCCTCGTCCGCTGGCAGTATCGTTAACATATTGCTCGTTTGCACATTTTTCTAATAGGATTTTTCGACACTTGGAATTCGTTTTCTCGCGATGCCATTTTATTGTTTGGAGAGACTTTTCGTATGACAAACGATTCGACTGCGGTTCGCCTGTTTGCGAGCTTTATCTCCGCCCCTTTCGTGTTCGCCGTCGAGCGATGCGAGAAAAAATGGCAGAAAGAAAATTTATACGAGCCGTGCCTACCACTACCACCATCACCATCATCACCAACCACCACTACCATCATCGTGGTCGTCTTCCTTTTCAAGGACCCTGCTGCTGCTGCTTTTGTCACGAAGGGTGAACTCTTCTTTCTTCTGATTTATACCCATAGAAGAACGATGATGACGGTGATTTTTGACGATCCCGACTCTTCCTTTTTTCTTTAACAGGAATTTCTTCATTCCTTACATTCCTATGTGTTGGTCACAAAAGTTGTTGGTCATAGTTTCTATAAGACTCCTTCGTTTTGCGTAATCTCTCTACTTTTTGTCTTCTTCTTGTTCCGTTTGAAGCTTTCACTCGTACAAGTCTATTTGCAGTTTAGTAAATCCGCGATACAATAGGCTTCTTGGCTTAATCTGGCTCGTGACTAATCCATCTCGGAAACTTGGCCCGACGTATAAACTTCGTCTTTCTCCAAGATGGATGGACGTATATACCTTCAGGTAGTTTACGTAAATGATTAGGTTGCTATGCGTGCTCGCCAACTTTTAACAGGATTTCCTTATACTTCTTATTTAAAAATATAATAGGAATAATTTATAAATTGTTTGTACAGAAGAGAAAGTCTTGTCTCTTTAGATGTTATATTCTATTTCTTTTCTTTTCCTTTTTTTTTTCTTTTTCTTTTTTTTTTTTTAAACGATATTCTCGACGACGACGACGTCTTTTCGATGCACTCTTGAGGACTCTCAAGACTTGGTGAAAATAACGGGACGGCGGCAAAAGCGCTGAGCGGTGAGTTCTTCGAACAGTAAACGCCATTTCAGGGGTTCAAAGTGCTCGAGATCGCGAAGGGCTTCGTCCTACCTACCCTCATACTCTTTCTCTCCATTTCTCTCTCCTTCTCTACCTCTTTTATTTCTTTCTTTCTTTCACTCAGAGGAACGGCATTTGGGGTGACAGTTCCTTTGAAAAGGAGGATAATGAAATCTGCGGCTGGCTTCGCACGATGGGACATAATCGTCTAGCTGTACACTCGATTTCGCTGTAACACGCGTTGAATCGCTTTACGTAATAGAGTTTTGTCTTCATTCGCTTTAATCCCTATCGTGCATCTGCCTAGATCGTCTTTTTTTTTTTTCGTATACCTTTACTCCAAGTTTTTTTTCTTTTTTTTCATTATCTAACAAAAATATGTGCATTTTAATTATCTCGAAATATGTAAAAAGATGTAAAAAGACAACGTCGGAAGGTCGGCGGCGGCTTAAAGCGGATCGATCTTACATAAAAAAAAAAAAAAAAAAAGAACGAAGGAAAAGAGAAGGGTTTTTCTTTTCAGATTTCAACGATTTATCGATTCGTGGTCGAGAAAGGTGTTTTTAAATTGAAACATAATAGATGGATAGAGGAGGGCGAAAGAAAAGGATCTGTGCTATCTTTCCACTCGAACGCGTTCATCCGTAGTAAAGGAAGAGAATTCTACCTTCTAGATATTATAGGAGGTGGGAGGAAGGGAGCTGGAAGAAGAGACTATTTAGCCTAACGAGAATATAATCGATGATTTACAGTCCCGCGGTTTAATCACGCGAGAAGATAAAACCCACCAACGCTTTATCTCCTCTCCTCGGTAGTTCGGAGAAACGCCACGAATTCTCCCCGAATTCTCCCCTCCAACCGACTGACTCTAATCAACCCTCTTATTCTTTTCTTTTTCTCTTAACCGAAAGTAAACCTAACTGAACCTTTAGTTAAACTTTATCTAGCAATTAAAGCTGTAATAAGTTGACGCTAATGCGAGCACTTTGATTCGTTAGATGTCTTAGAAATATCGTTGGATAGTTAGATGATGCTATTGGTGCTTCTGGGAGAGAAAAAAATATCCAAGTTGGAGCATCGCCAGGAACAAATAACCTATGTATTCGCATGACAGCGCGTCGCTTTGTAATGCGAGTGATTTTCGGATCTCCTGAACATTGTGTTCGTCCACCTACAACGTAAACGTCATTCTTTCTCTCTCTCTCTCTCTCTCTCTTTCTCTTTCTCTGTCTCTTCCTATGTGAATGAGATTGGAAGCACACCCTCGAAATGCATTGCGTATCGCGTGTTGCGTCTCTCTCTCTCTCTCTCTCTCTCTCTTTCTCTGTTCTCTCGTGTGATGCATCGGTTTCGAGTTTACAAACAAATATCGTTCAACGTGAACACGCGCGGAATCTGTTATCGTTACACGCTTCCACGAAGCTTCCTTCCTTTTTAACAGCTCGGCGCGATAACAACAACGTACAGAGATCGAAAGTTTCAGTTAGAAATTTGTGCAATTTTGGATTACCCGTTGTTATCGTAGATAAAAATTTTTAAGGGGAATTTGATTAAATAGATTCGAAAAAAAAAAAAAAAAAAAAAAGGGAAAGACTTTCGATGTCGTTAGGAGGGGGGTTAAATTGCGAATCGTGCCTAATCTCTGTAAAAGATAGAAATAGTATTCTCACGAAGCGCAAACAGCTCGTAGCTCGTTGTAAGTTTTTTTTCTCTTGCCCAGCTAAGAAAATAGGAAAAGATAAAAAGAAATGCGGGGCGTCGCGTCGCGTCTCATTGAAAAGCTCCGTAAAACCAGCCGTAAAAATCGTTCGCCGTTCACTTTCTCTCCTCTTGGCACCTCACCCCTTCCTTCTCTTTTGCCGTTGCATCGACGCTTCATTGAAGGTTTTATGCACGAGACCGGAGCTTCTTTACGGGGCCGCGAGTTTTATGAGATGCATATATATATATATATATACACACATGGATAACCGATATCAAAGAAGAAGAAGAAGAGAAAGGAAAGAAAAGAAAAGGCTTTCTCGCGCCTGAAAGCTTCGTGAATATCACTCGAGATATCTTCGTACGCGCGGAGCTTCGTTAAGTCGATGAAGAAAAAGATTGGAGGTTATTTCGATTGTGAAATATCTTTTCTTCCTTTCTATGTTTCTCGTTAGGATAATATTGGTCTTCTGACGTAAGAACTAGACAGGGATGAATATGCAGACATTCATGGGATATCTCGTTTGTTGATTCGTAGACGAATGCTCGATAATTCGTGGATTATCCGACTCCTGTCGCATCCATTATGTATGTATCAACTAGTTCAGTGTATATAGGCATCTACTGATTATGGGTTGGCTTGCCAGTTGGGTCGTACCTAAAAGCTAGTGCAGCGTTATCCAACTGGCGATCTGTGAAGCTAATCAATTTTTTTCCTAGAGTAAGAATGCGATTGCCTGACGGCTCAGGGCTACTCTATTTCGTCGAATGCACAGCTTATGGCATTTTTTATGGCTAATACATATGCTTAAATAAACATCGTTATAGGTTGAATGATCCTGTTAAACCGAGTGGTGACCGCTAGTAACCTATAAAGGGCAACGGGTTAATAAATTGGATGGTCCTGTTCGTCGCGGCAAATATTTAAATGAAGAAGGGGCTTCGTTCGAAAGCGATTTAACATCGAACGGTGCTCGGAAAAATTGTCGCAGCGCTTAGCAAACATTAAG
The DNA here is from genome assembly GCF_001313835.1 of Polistes canadensis. Lineage (NCBI taxonomy): Eukaryota > Metazoa > Arthropoda > Insecta > Hymenoptera > Vespidae > Polistes > Polistes canadensis. The sequence continues at coordinate 184,252 of NW_014569840.1, forward strand.
TTTGGAGGAGTGGACTCTCTCTCTCTCTCTCTCTCCTGGTGGCTGGTGGACGAACAAAAAATACAAGAAACAAGAAAAATCAATCGTAAACGCAAGCTCATCGAGGCGAACGAACGGAAAAGGATTTTCGTCAGCCGCGGGTCGGGTGTTTATTCTTATTTTGGATATTTTTCTTTTTTTTTCCCTACGAGCAAGTATTATATATATATATATATATATATATATGTGCACGTAGATATCCGTGGCAACGGCAAGGTGACGTTAATTAAGCCGTGCGAAAGCGAGTAAAATCGATGTGCGCGCTTTAAAGCGGCCTTTCTCCTCGCCCGGAAAATAATTGGCGGCATTCTTTTTTCATTGAAATAGGCGCAGAAGGTATACGTAGACTCGGTATACGTAGATACCGGCGCATGCGCGGGACAACGAAAACGTTTTAAAAAGATGCTTAAATAATTCACGAGCTTGCGAGCTGACGGCGACGCTTCTCTTCTCTTCTTTTCTTTTCTTTTCTTTTCTTTTCCTTCGTAGTTTTTACTTGAAAATTATTAGACGAGAGAACGTGAACGCGAATTATTTTATGCCGGCCGCGTTCGAGTTCTTCCACGTTATTATTCGAGACAAAGCCGACCAATCAGAAAAAGAAAGAGAGAGATAGCGATCCGAGAGAAAGTTGAGAAGATTTTTTTAACTTTTCTTACAAACGATATCACTCACAAACTGACTTCACTTTAATGAAACGTATCGACAAAATTAAAGGAATTATCTTCTTGATCAGAAGGGGGGGAGGCAGGGAGGGCCAGCTGCGTCAAGATTTCGATCATTGGAATATTCTTCTATTTTTTCTATTTTCATTTGTTTATTAATCATATCGCGAGTCCTTGTTTTCCACGTTTCGTACGTAAGTTCTCGTTATCCCACCTCCGGGCAACTTGGTTGCAATTAAACGAAACGACGTCGTGTAAGTCGAGAGATACTGGTGCCATTAATAAAGAAAAGAAAAAAAAAAAGAAAACAAAGAAAAAATGGAGAAAAAATAAAAGAAAAGAAAGATAGAGGATGGCCCGAAGTTTAACGATGTCTTGTATTTCTTTTTCCTTATTTTTTCTTTTTCTTTTCTCTTAAATATAAAGCATATCTCTCGCGAGCTCGTTGCGTCGACCTTAATAACCGAGGGTGTTGCGAAACGAGCGAGGAATAGGAAAATGAGATTAATGGCAACCTAAAGAATAATGCAAATTATCGATGCAAGTATATTATATCGATATCGCGTAATTATGAACGTTAAATATATCCTATCTTTAAAGAGACAAATAAACAAAAAAGTATATGTAGAAACTGAAAAATTGAAAAGAAAAAACGATTAATATGATTTTTGTTTGATCGTATTTTTCTCGTGATCGTGAAGAAAAAGTTTGGAAGAAATGTTCGTGCTGCTTGATGGCATATCGAGGTAATCGCTCGTGCAAGAAGCTGTCATTTCCAGAAGAACTACGTTCTTTCCTTCGACTTTCGCGTATCGTCGAGCATAAAGTCGTTGGATATCATTGACGCAACAATGGAGAGGAAAAAAGATTGGCCAAAATGTCCAGCATATCTCTCTCTCTCTCTTTCTCTCTTTTTCTAGTGAACTTTTAGAATTGGAATACGGGTCATCGGGTATCCCGAACAGAAATAATACCTGGAGCACCGTTTCGAACGTTAGAGCCGAATGCCAGCGGCCGAAAATTCTCGACTACAAATAGAAACAACCTAGAGGAGAAGATGCTGTATCGCTTCATATATTCCTGGTGTCAAATACGTGTGTGTGCGTGGTTATGTATGCCTATCGTACTTGCCAATAATCGTAAAGTCCGATTTGTATCTAAAGCCGAGTAAGGAGGGAGCCTGCGCCATTGTTCGAGAAGTTTGCTCGAGCAGCAAAATGATAATGAGAAAATATCAGCTTCGACATCTATGATTAACAGAGATATCTATGGATTATAATAGACCGAGAAATTTGATCGTCTCTCTCGCTCTCTCTCCCTCTCTCTCTCCGGAGGATTAAAAGGAAGTAGAACGTGCCGGCCGACTTTGCACGAGATGTGGATCGCGACTTTCCGAAGCGTTCGACCGGAAGTGTAGATTGCGAGAGATGCCCGAGTTAGAGTGTGTGTGTGGAAAACTCGATTCGAAATATATCTGGTAGATGTGCCGTGACACCTGCTTCTGACCGCTTAATTGCCACGACGAGGCGTTCTGGAAGCGATTCGAAATTATTTCGGGATGTATGAGAAGGTCGTTCTCCTCGTCGCAGTACTTGATATCTTATGAAAAAACAAAGTCCTCGAGTTTCCCATAAAATTAGCGAATGGAGAAAAAAGTTTGAACAACTCGTTCCTATCCAATCTCATTTGCGGGATCGACTTTGGAGCCACAGGTGTTCATTTTTCTATGGTCTTAGGTTTATTCATTTTTTTTAGGACGAACTTTTCTCGCTTGATTAATTTCGGAGTAGCCATAACTCGCAATTTTGAATATCGTTTACGTTTCGTTACGTGCTCGAAATATCTCTTATCCCCGCGCACATTAGAGTACAAGTAGAAAGTTTGTTAGTAGTTTGATCGTTTCGTCTAATGGTTGAATTATCCGAATACCCAGCGACCCGTTTCAACTCCGTCGACGTTGGGAACGTTCTTACTCCCGTAGCGCCGAAATCGAATTTCCGTGAAATCGAGCGAGAATCGGTTGTCGGACAAAGTGACCGCCATAGTGGTACTTCTTACTCTACTCGACGAGAACAAATTTCTCCATCTCCGTCTCTCTCGTTCGCGTTTACTATGTTTCGGCTTTCGAACAGCTAGAACGTTTTTTCCACGGCGATGATTTTTCGAGGTTGGCGAATTACACGCTTGTCGGATGCAGTGCTACGTTGTGTCGCTGCTAGGGAGGCACGTTGCCAGCCCTCCTCCTCGTCCTCGACGTCCTACCGACTTCGTCAACGATGGAAAGAGGAAAAAAAAAGCTAAGAAATTGGACGGAAAGCTTAGCTAACGATAATTGAACCGGTACGTGTATTTTTCCAAAGGCAAAACTCTCTCTCCATCTCTCCATTTCTCTTGCCGCTCGCAATACTTTTCTTTCTAGAGCTTTTAAACTCGTTCAAAGTTATATGTATTAAATCTTGGAATATAGTTAAAATCGAACTCGTATCGATGAAAGGAAGGATCCTTGGTATACCTTGGCAGTTTGTTCGAAGCCAAGAAAAACAGCAAAGACTGGATGGAGAGTGCTCGAAGGAGCATTTAATTTGTCCGGACACAATAAGAATCTCTCTGTTTCTTTGGTTCGTCGAGAAAAAATGGAAAGAAAATATTCGCTTGCATCGTAAGATTAAAGATGTCGCTCCGAAGAAAGTATTAGTGGTGGAAGACAATCTTTTAAAATAACCGCGTCGTCCGCGCGTAATTCGCGAAAAGAGTAGAGAAGAAGAGGAAGCTCGTGCTCGTGCATCAGGAGTGGGATTAAAATGGTAACCGCCGAGTGGAAAGAGAAAAATCGTTCTTTTAGAAAAGACTTTTTTTTTATTTCTTCCTTTTTACGTGTTTTTGCATTTTGTACTTTTAGCTCTAAGCAAAAGTGTCTATGTCGCAATCGTAATCGTCGAAAAGAATCTCTTCCTCGGGAATATCCGTAATGAAATTGAAAAAATTCGATACGAGATCCTTCTCTGCAGAGAATTTTGATATACCTTCTCTTCTTTTCCTTTCCGTTAGTGCATACGAATAAGAGAGAGAAAGAGAGAGAGAGAGAGAGAGAGAAAGTTCGCGAAGTTTATGTCTGGCCGTGTTTTCACGTAGATGCATGTTTATTGCAGCATTAGTAGGAAACCGCAGCGTGCGAGGATAAAGCCAGCCAGGCCGGATTCCCTTGGTTTACCCTAGGATTTGATCGTACCAGCCGCAAAATATCCTCTCTCGAGTCTAGTATCTCTTCCATCTTCCACCTGTTTTCGTATTACCCAATGGTAAAACTTGGTTCTTCGAAGAAGACGAGTTTTATTTTATATACCTTGGCACATTCATCCCGTCCTCATCCCGATAGCAACTAACAACGGACAATAAGTGAGGATAAGAAGAAGGGCGACCAAGTATGAACACGGAGATAGCGATAACGTTAACGCCGATAACGTTGGTCGAACGATGATTATTAATCATGTGCAGGTCGCGCGTGCGACTGTCAGCACTGTGTGGGGTCTGCAGGCAAGCTTGACTAATCGTTTCGCCATTACGGATTAATATACCCACCGGTGGTCGACGGTTCTCTTGCATTTACCTCGTCTCCCTATCCTTTTACCGAGCTTCTCTGCTTCTGGTTTTATGGAAAGCCCACTCTCCTTCTCTCGTATTCCGTCTTTCTCTCTTGATGCTGCCATATCGACGATTTAATATGCCATAACTCCGAGACAAATATTACGAAATTTTACTGCCACGGCTAATATACACGCCAGTTATTTGCGTATTCGTAATCAAAAGAGAAAGAGAGTCAGCTCTTAATCCGTTCAACTTTAACGCGATTAAAACTTTTCTCATTCAAATGTTCACCAAATATTCGCTTTCTGCCAAAAAGTGTAAGTAGGAACATTGTAAATCTTACCAAAATAAAACTTCATTGATGCTAATTAATTTTCTCCGATATTCACTAGTATTTAGTTTCTTACGTATGACAATTTAAATGAACGGATTCGATCGATGTTATGAAATTCATAATGAAACGTAGTGAAACATTACATAATGAAGTTAGGTCGTTGGTTGTTATCATTGTGCTTTATATTATTTGGACGAACTCGAAACACAACAGTACACGAGTCGTAGGAAGATATTCGTTATGCAGTTACACGCGTATATTGTGTATTTCGCGAGGAGAGTAAGGGATGAATTATTCGTTGTCTCTTGCACTCTGTACCCCTTGGACACTGACACTGCGTTGTCCTGTCCAGCCTGTTGGCCCCTCTGCCTATGACACTGTCATCCATAATGTCTGTCGTCTAGGTATGACGTCTCTCGCTGTTCTTCTCGACGTCTAAAACTCGCTCCAAAAAACAAACCACCACCCTATTTTCTATATTACCCTTATTTTTTTATACTACCAGACGAAAATCCGAAGAAGATTTAAAAAATTGTCTACGTTATTATATCTTTCTATCTTCTTTAAATTCTTATAAACCTTGCCTGAATTTTTCGTTTCGACTATAGCGAAAGAGGCTTTCAAAAAAAAAAAGACTATCGCAAAATCAGATTCCGGTTTTCTATAGAATTTAAATTATAACCTACCGTCATTTCCAAGCATTTGGGACGAATGCGAATGCAGTCAACCGAAGATAGACCAATCCTCGAATTGTTCTTGGGAAAACCTACAGAAAAACTATAAAAATTCTGATGCGGCAAGGAAGGTGAGAGTAGCATATCATGCCTTATGGTTAGGATAGTGGAGTAGGTCATGATTTCTCCCAATTTTTGAAAATGGGAGAGAATCAAGGCTCGCGTGGGCAGGGTCGCATCCCTGAAGTAGATCCTCTTTCACACA